>NW_021636732.1:600000-756155 GCF_004799145.2 Neltuma alba | reverse complement strand
TGTCGGTTCATGAGGCCAATGGATGACGGAATAAACCTGCTTTCCGATCACTATTACTGTAACTGGTGTCAATATGTTGTATCAATCGTTTTTGTTAATAATGTTTTGAACATTAGTATTACATATGAATATGTGGTAAATGCACACTATTGGCATCTCAATATTTGTTTCTCGATTTTCTTTCTTGGCCCCTCCACCTCTGCTCACCCTTCTCGATTCTTAGGTATTGAAAGGAATAAAAATAATCGACATTTCACTATGGAGATGTTATCTTGTGCTTGGAAGCTATGCTCCGAGGACTTTTCCACCCATATATATTCTTTGAAACCGTATAAATATAACAGAGGCATTCTTAAATATCCACTCGGATTGCTTTCCTTGTAAACATGAATGAATGACCATCTTTTTATCTCTACTGGTATTATGTTAAACATTTCAGCTTGTTTTTCATCTTGGCTTTGTAGGAGATATTACATCCGTCTCATTAGAAAGGTTAATGACAAGAAAGGGGTAGAGGGTCAGAGAAGAGACTAGAAAAGCTTTTGATTTTATGTTCAACTACACTGGTAAATGTTTTCCCTCAATCTCATCGCCCCGTTTCTTATAGGTCATTATATAACAGCTTTGGTTTTACTTTTTACTTTTTGAGATGTTTGTTTGGTGCAGAGGCCAACGTGAGAGAGTTAATTGATCTAAACTTGGTCGAGATTTAGTGAGGGGCTTCTGCGAAACTGGATGTCCTAAAGTTTACTGGCCTAGAATGTCTTGGCAATTAGCATGTATACATAAAGACAGAAGCAGATTATGTTTTGGCTTAGAAGCACTTCATAATTGTTTTTTTGCTGATCATATTTGAATAACCTAATTTTCTTATATGTTGTTTAATTTTTTTGGGCATTATTTGGTGGACCTAGCAATGGTATATTTCAAATTTGTTTCAACTAGTTAAAGTCACCCTGCCAAATATGTGCATGGGAACTGAAAGTAGTCTTCAGTTACGTTTTACATGTATTTAGAGCTTTCTGCTAGTAGCCTTCTCCTGTAAGATGTGTTGCTGGAAGATTTCTGTTATTTGAAGTCCTTATTTATTGTTATAAATGTTTTCCTAAGATAATGTCCTCTTTCCGTAATACTGTTTACGGATATTAAGGTTTGAAAATATACTTGGGGCAAAGGAAGGGGAAAAGATATCCGTGGTCTATATTCAGAATAACAAAATGGTGCTTTCTTCCCACTAACTTAACCAATTCCAATTATTTACTGACAGAAGCAGACATAGAATCTGGCCCTGTATGGATGGAGTACATAGCCTTTTCAAAGGGTAGAGGCTCTCCCTGGTATGTGGTCCTTTTCTTTCATTATTTTAGTATATTTTTCAAAATGCATTTACTATTGCCTCCACATCTCACCTTTTAATTGCAACCTTAACCTTTTTTTTTTTTTTTAAAAGGACTTTGTATAAGCATCCTCAAAGTCCTGCTGCAAAGAAGAAAAAGTGTTGTTTTGTACTATGAAATTATATGGCTATAAAAGTGTGGATGTGACCTGCAGAATCAAATTTTTTCTGATGTCTTTATAGTGGCGTTTTCTTGATCGTATTTTTTCTGATGTCCTTAAGAGTTTCATTTTCTTTATTGTAGTTTATCGTTACCTTTTGTCTTGATAAGGACCCAAAGGTGCCACAATTTTCTCCTTTCTTTATGCGATAATTACTCGAGGTCAATTCTATTTTATTTTTATACCGTAGGTCATGAGATTATATTATCTACAGAATCATGTGCCTGGTGGTTATTTCTATTCATTCTGCTTCCCTACATTTGCCGACAAATTTTGCATGTTTATGCGTGCATGGTTAGATATGTAATTCTATGTAATTTTATAACTTGGAATTGTGTGTGTATGCTGAAAGAATGAGCAAGGAGATGTCTGTTATTAATTTGCAATTGATGTTCCACAAAAGTTGGTGCTGGTCTTCCCTATTAGTCTGAGAATGCATGTTCACACCATCAACACCCTTCTCGCCCTTGTTGTGTCATTCATGGGGTCCACTCAATGTAAAATTGTTCTGATTTTTAACAGCTGATAATGCCAAAAAGATATACTGTTGGCAAATAGACTTTGAACCACTGCATGATAACTGCTCAATTATTTAGATAGCGAACAATGTTTTTGAAGCAGGACTAAAGCGATTCATGCATGAACCTTTTTACATTCTAGAGTGAGTTCTTCGACCGGCTCAACAATCCTTTTCCTATTGCACTTTGTTGATTACTCTTATGTTTTGTGGCAACTAGTTTGTTATATTATTAGCGCTATCATTTGAAAAAGGACATCCTGTAAGGACTTTCCTCCACCCTCTTCTATCTTTGGGCACGGCCCCTAAGTGTCCCCTTTGTGCCATATGCTGCAACGCATTCTAGTTAGTCCGTGCCTTGGTGGTTTGTTTATTTGATTTCTCTTTGGTGAGTGACAGCACATGGTAAGTGCACAAGATTCTTTTTTTTTTTGTGGGTAGTGACCGCTATTTGTCGGTAATGATTGCTTTTATATGGAGATTTTTAATTAGTTAGTTTTCTTTGTTGTAGTAGGGTCTGTCGTAATACATTTTGCTGGTACTTGTACAGGCTTTTTTGGCCATGTGTGCTGATGTCTTGGGTGTTAAACTGTGCAGTCTCAAAATTGTTTTCTGAAGTGTTGCTAGAATTATAGGAACATCACTGGTTGTTTTGTCTACATGAATCATGGATTTATTATACATGACCTGGTAAATCTTGAGCTCTTCATATGGCAACCAAAGTTGCTTAAAACATCCAGCAATGTTGGTGTCTGTTTAAGGTGCTTACAAAATGAAATACCTCAAGATCCTTTACTTCTTGTTGCTTTATGTTTTTGTTGAATCTTTCTGAAAAATTTATTACTGCTACTGTTCTGATTTTATACAGTGATCGACTGTGGTGATTGATGTTCTTGATAATTTAGCTATGGAGATTTCTTGGCACGTTTGAATGATGAGCAAAATATACGGGCTTTGTTTGAACGGGCTTTAAGTTCACTTACATCTGATGAATCAGTTGAGATATGCCTGGCACCAACTTTTTCTCTTGCTCTTTTGTGAAATTTACCAACAATGGAGGAAACCAAGCATGTGCATATTGTGTTCCCTATCCCCCCCAGAAAAAACAAGAAGAACATTTCTCATGCACTAATAAATGCTTATGTTGTGTTTGCCCCCTTACCAGAAGTAAGTATTTTTCTAAATAAATGCTGTAAATGTTTACTCCATTCTAGGCCTGATTGGTAAAGAATCTAAGAATTATAGGTAATGTGGGACCTAAAAAAACACTACTGCTGTGCGATAAAATGCTCAAGTGTTGTTTTGGCTCCTGTGGAAATAATTGTTTTCCTTAAGAAATACTGCTTACTGTGCACTCCATTTAATGCCTAATGGCTTTGGTGCTTACCATTTCTTTGGCGAATGTTTGAAGATGAAGACCTCCAAATCATGGGATATGGAGATTCCACTGGGGAATGTATTTGAGGCTTGATTGAAGTTTCTCTAACGTTGGGATTTTGTTAAATTACTTTTTTTAATGACTATTTGTATGACTATCTTCATTAAATTGATACGTGGTATAGGTGAGGCTGCCTAGTGGAGGGTCTTTATTGTCGAAAATTTTGGTATGAATTTAATGATCACGTGATCAAGGGTCTCTTTGTTGCTGGCAACCATTCGATAGCCACATGTATAAAAACTTTTGCATTTTTCTTTTTGCAACACTTGTGAGCAATATGGGACCTTGTTATTTAGGAAGGCATGACATTTTCCATATTCTTGTCAGTTTGACGCGTTGTTCTTTTTCACTTGTAATTTATGCTATTATCTAGCTTTGTATGGCTATCAGGTGTTGCTTACAGACTTCAATGTGATTGTGGTTGTAGCATACCTGCAATTCCAATGTGGCTGTTAAATATTTCTATCTGCAGGTCTGGAAAAAGTTCACCCAGTTTGAGCAAAGTTACGGAGACCTTGCGAGCATGTTGATGGTGAGCACATTAGCTTTTGGGTACGTACATATCATGTCACAATTAGGTTTTTATCAAATTTCTACTTTTCCACGATATTTTTGATTTCTTCTTGTACACTTGGCGGTTGGTTGGCTTTTTGGGGAATAGTATGTTTGTCGAAAATCCACTACTAGGATACATTATGACTTTGTAAAGAGAGGGCTGAAGATCACCTGAAGCTGATTTTTAAACTAAGTCCAATGGCCTTATGCTTCATTATTGTAAAGTAAATCCATGTATTCAAAGCAAAGTTTTCTCCTATATATTCCGCAATAATAGTTGGAAACAAGATCTTGCGGGATGGCAAGAAAATGTAAACTAGTCATGAAGTTTAAGCCGGTCGCCATCCGCTTTGATTTACTAGATATTTTGTTATTTCCATCGTTATCTAGTATGTCTACTTTATTTTATTACCCTGCTATTGGAGGCTGTGTAGGTCTCTGTGAAAAAGTTTATTGATTTGCATTTGAGTATTATGGTAGGTTGAAGAAAGAAGAAAAGAAGCACTCTCTGGACCAGGTGAAGATGGAACATCAGCAGTAGAGAGCTCTCTGCGGGATGTTGTATCACGGTATGGTTTCATGGAGCTTTGGCCACGCTCTAAGGATCTTGATCATTTAGCTCGGGAGGAGGTACTAGCTATTTTTATTTTATTTTTTAAAACACAGTTTTAACCCTTCATGGATAAGATTTATATTTTGTTTGTTTTACAAACTTTTAAGATTCTAAAACGACATGAATAATATTATAAGAAAAACGGGAGATTATTGAAAAAAATTGTTGCTATATCCATTATTAAAAATATCTTTACAAATCATACTGTTGCGTTTCGTTGGTTACTGGTGTGGCAATTTAATTCTTTTGAAATAAAATATAATAATTTATTTACTCACTAACGTTTAAATCTGAGAGAATATTTGTATTTTTTTTCCTGCCAACAGAATATTTGTATTTTATACTATAATTCTTCTTAACATTGGGGAATTATTATTTCTCCAAAAATAATCTAGAAAAATAAATATATTTCATGTTATCAAGCACTGGAAGATATTATTTTAAATAAAACAACGTTGTGTGATTCCAAACACTGCATAAGTGTGTGATTGATCATGTCTTTTTTTTTTTTTTTTGGGAAGGGGGCAATTATTCTGTGACAAACTAACCTCTAACACTTTTGTTAAACTGAGATTTGCTACAAATTTATTAAACTTGAGAATATAGATATATCATGTAAAATTTAAAGAAATTGCGCCAAAAAACTGAGGCTTCGGAATTTTATCAACTCTCATCCTCTCGGCCCTTTGATAAAAGAAAGCAATTATGCCAAAAAAAAAAACAGCTTGTCAATCTTCATTCTTCGGCATAGAAACACAGTCTGGCCCAAAATCAGCCAGTTCATCATTGACCCCAAAAACCCTGTCTTCGGCTGAAAACTAGCCTGTCAATTTTGCCTCTTCATAATTAAAACGAACTTCCTTATGGCTTGCAATCATTGGCCCAAACGAACAGCTGTCAATCATTGGCCCAAAAGTAGCTTGTTATTCATCGGCCGGGAGAGCGGCTTGTCAATCATTGTCCAGAGAACGGCTGTTTATCGTTGGCCCAAACAAACAGCTGTCACTCATGGCCCAAAACCAGCTTGTTGTTATTGGCCCGAAAAACAGCTTATCAATACTTGTCCGGAAAACGGCTGTCAGTCGTTGGCCCAAACAAATAGCTGTCTTCATTGGCCCAAAAAACAGCATGCCAAGCATTGTCCGGAAAACAGGTTGGCCCAAACAAACAGCTGCCATTACGCCTCTAGGTCATTAACCTAAAGCTTGTAATCTTCGGCCCAAAAAACAGCTGGCAATCTTCGGCCCAAGAAAACAGCTGTCCATCAGGCCTCTTTATAATTTTTCCCCATCTCCTCCCCCCGCAGTGCTTACTTTTAAACAAGGGGTTTTATTGCGCGCTTTTTTCTTGGCAGGAGAGAGAGACGCAAAAATATGGAAAAATTTTTTTACTAGAAAAAAATTATTGTTGTTTGATTTATTGTATTTTGTCTCAAACTCATGATTCAGCGCCAAGCGCAATCATTTTTTTTTAATTAAATTTTCGTTTTATTATTGTTTCTCATTGCTATTTCTATATTTTCAATAGGAAAATAAAATTATTTTGCACAATGAAGAATATCTTCACAAAATAATTTTCTGCGTTTCGTTGGTTATTATGATGATTTTGCTTGGAACTGTCAAGGTCTTGGAACTACCTTGACGGTTCGGAATCTAAAGTTCCAATGTCGTAAGTACAAACCAAAGCTTGTTTTTCTATCAGAAACAAAAATGAGAAGAGAGAAGATTGAGAAGGTACGAAGAAAATGTGGCTTTGATTGTGGAATCTATTTTGATCCTGTTGGAAGATCAGGCGGTCTGGCTTTGTGGTGGAATAGTGATACTCATGTTGAAATCGGGGTGGTAAGTCGTTATATAATTCACCTTGATTCTCTAGTTATCTATAATGTTAATTATGGTGCTGTTACTCTGGTTTATGGCCCTCAAGCAATCAATCAAAAACTACATTGGTGGAGGTCTATAGAACTTTTGAATCCTGGTGAAGATGTTCCTTGGATGATTTGTGGTGACTTTAATGAATTACTGTATCAATCTGATAAGGAGGGAGGCAGAGATTGCTCCTTGTATGACCTTGACAGATTCAGTGCTTTATGACAAAGTGTAACATGTTTGAGGTTGAAGCAAAAGGATGCAATTTCACTTGGATGAATAACAGAGAATTGGGGGCGTTCATTAGAGAAAGGCTTGATAGAGCAATAGCTAATATTAGTTGGGGAGAGACCTTTCACAAAGGTCATTATGCAGTACTGGAGCCAATAGGATCTGATCATAGCCCAATTCTGATTTGTTATGATGTGTATGAAGGAAAAAGTCCCCATCTTTTCAGATTTGATAGGCGCTGGTTCAGTCATCCCCAATTTATGCAGATTATAAAAGAGAATTGGAAGCTAAATCCTGAGGAGGGACATGTTAAAGACTTTGTTCAGAATCTTCTTTCCCTGAGAGAGATGCTAAAATGCTGGAACAAGAAGGAATTTGGAAACACACAGAAGCTGATTCAGAAATTAATGCAAAAGATCCAAATTCTGTTGAGTGGCCCTTGGTCTGCGGAAATAGCAAGTGAAATCGCTATGCTGAAATCAAAAGTGGCAGACTTATGGAATCAAGAGGAGATTTACTGGGAGCAGAAGTCAAGAATTGATTGGCTCAAATGTGGTGACAATAATACTAAGTTCTTTCACATGTCTACAATCCAGAGGCGATGTCGTAATAGGATAACTTGCTTAAAAACAGGGTCTAGTGAATGGATTGAAAACGAGGAAGAAATTGGGAACTATTTTGCTGAGTTCTACAATGAGCTTTTCTCTCACTCTGGGTCTAGGAATTTTGATGAAGCACTTTGCTGCTTAGAAGCAGTTATAACAGAAGAAGAGAACAAAATCTTAATGGCTGAGATCTCAGAAACAGAGGTTAAAAAGGCTGTTTTCGAACTGGGGGGTTCTAAGGCCCCAGGACCGGATGGATTCACTGGAGTCTTCTATCAAAGATGCTGGGATATTGTGGGAAACCAGGTTTGCTCTCTCATCAGAAAGTTTTCAATTCTGGTTTCATGCTCCATGATTTAAATAACACTGATTTAGTCTTGATCCCAAAAGTAGAATGCCCTGAAACTGTAAATGATTACAGACCCATAAGCTTATGTAACTTCTCTTACAAGGTTTTTTCAAAAGTCATCTCAAATAGACTAAAGCCTCTCATGGACAAGCTCATTGCTCAAAACCAAAGAGCTTTTGTTCCGGGAAGATTTATTCAGGATAATATCATTATTGTGCATGAAACATTCCATCATATGAAATCAAAAAAGACTGGCACTTGTGAAGTGGCTCTGAAATTAGATATGAATAAAGCATATGATAGGATTGAGTGGGATTTTCTACAAGCCCTCTTATTGAAACTTGGTTTCTCTAGAGCATGGGTGGATAGAATCATGTGGTGTATCAACTCTGTAAATTTCTCTATCATGCATGCTGGAAAAAGAATTTCTCAAGTCCTCCCTCAAAGGGGTTTAAGACAGGGAGATCCCTTATCTCCCTACCTCTTCATTATTGTTTCAAATGTACTCTCTAAACTTATTGAACAAAAAGAACGACTTGGTGTTATTCAGGGAGTAAGAGTCTCCAGGCGAGGTCCTAGGGTGACACATAGTCTGTTTGCTGATGACTCAGTCTTCTTTATTCAAGCTGATGTTGACATGTGCAGAGAACTGAAACACATTTTTGATATTTACTGCTGTGCTTCTGGCCAACTTATAAATGTCAATAAATCCTGTTTATACTTCACTGCTAATACTCCTACTTTGCTAAAGGAAGAGATTGGTCACATTTTTCAGATTCCTTTGGTTGACATTCCGGGAAACTATTTGGGACTACCAATTGTTTGGGGAAAATCAAAAACCCAGGCGCTTAATTTTGTCACTGATAAAGTAAAGAAGAGAATTATGGGTTGGCAGAAAAAATTTCTATCGGAGGCAGGAAGAGAGGTACTCATTAAATCAGTTGCAAATTCCATTCCTGTTTATCCTATGTCTTGTTTTTTATTCCCAAAAAGGGTCTTTAATAAGCTAGACCAAATCATATATGCCTTTTGGTGGAATTCTTTTGAGCATCAACAAAAAGTCCACTGGACTGCTAAAAATAAAATGAAATTGGATAAGCTAGATGGAGGCCTGGGTTTCAAAGACTTTGAAGCCTTTAATCTTGCGCTTCTGGCTAAATTGGGATGGCGAATTTTGAATAATCCTAACCAATTGTGGGTTCAAATTTTGAAGGCTAAATACTTTCCTGATGGAGATTTCATGAATGCGAAAAAAGGAAAACGCGCATCCTGGTTGTGGTCTAGCATTATTGAAGGCCGAAAGGTGCTGAATGGTAATGTGTGCAAGAGTATAGGAAATGGACGTGGGACCCGTATCTGGGGTGATCATTGGCTGGCTGATATTCCGGGTAAGAAACTTCTCTCTGTTTGCCCTTTGGAACATATGAGAAACCTTACAGTGGCTGAATTATTGTCTCCTACTAGTTGGAATCTTTCTCTCATTGAAAATTACATTTCTGATTTTGAAAAAAGAGCCATCCTAAATACTGTTATAAGCTCTTCTAATAGAGATGATAAATGGTTGTGGACCGCGGGGAAAAGGTGCAATTATGTGGTAAAGGAAGGTTACAAGATCGCAAAAGTGAATGGCTCCCATCTTATGCGTAATGTACAGGGTCCTTCTAACAATCCTTTAAAGAATTTATGGAAAGAATTATGGAAGTTGAAGGTACCCAGCAAAATTAAAAATTTTCTTTGGAGGGTAATGCAAAATGCTATTCCAACCTTTGAAAATTTATGCAAAAAGAAAGCCAGTGTGTCGGATTTATGCCTTATTTGTAAGGAGAAAAGTGAGTCGTTGAAGCACTTATTTTTTGAATGTGATTGGGTGAAATTAACCTGGTTTGGAAGCCTCTTTACTTTTAATCTTGATGCTTATACTCCAGTGGACTTTGCTGACTGGTTTAATCATTGCCTCTGCTATCTGCAACTGTCTCATTGGCAAAAGGCTGTCCTGGCCTCTACTCTCTGGTCAATATGGAAGAGCAGAAACAGGTTCTTATATCAGAATGTCGCCATTGATCCTGTCTTTACCTTTAAACAAGCAGAGGAGTTGATTCAGGAATACTGGACTGCTAAAGGCTGGAATAATGCTACGGATGCTATTAATGAGGGGGATGAAAAGAAGAGTGAAGACAAAGCAAACTGGAGTTTGCCACATGATAATGCTCTCAAAATTAATGTGGACTGTGCACTAACACCAGATGAAGCTATTGCTGCTATAGCTTTTGTTGTCCGTGACTCTAATGGATGGGTGTTAGATGGAGCTTCTAGAATAATTGCTGCTGATTCAAGTTTGATGGCTGAAGGTGCTGCACTACAGTTGGCAATGAATTATGCATATGAGAATGACCTTGATGAGGTGATATTCGAATCAGATAACCAAAATCTGATTAATTGCTTGAACAACAATGCCCCTAGTCCAGGTTGGAGGAACTATGTTATCCTTGAGAATCTACAATTCTCAAGGAACCGTCTAAGGAGCCACTCGTGTAGTTGGATCCCGAGAGAGGCAAATTCTGTTGCTGACTGGGTAGCTAGAGCCTCTTTGGCTGGGTCTTGCCCGACTGATTGGGTAATGAGACCGCCACCTCTTTTGCGTAAACTTATAGAATCTGATTTATGCAAAGCCAAAACTAATGTAGGGTGATATTTATCTTGCTTTATGGTGTTCTCACATGACTTTGTACTGTTGATTTATTATGGAATGAATTATTGTTGGCAAAAAAAAAAAAAAAAACACCAGTACCTGTCATGAGATCGGTAATTTAATTTTTTTTAAATATATTTTTTTGCTAACTTTTAAATATCATGTTTAATAATTCCCCAATTTTTAAATACAGTATTATTATTTAAAATTGCTGAGGATATTTATGTTTTAAGCTATTATTTACCTTTTTTTTTTGCCAACTTTAAACTATTATTTACTGAACATTGGGGAATTATTATTTCTCTCAACATAATTAGAGTAATATATCAAGATATGTATATTTTACGTGACAAAACATCGGATAATACCATTAGAATTTCTAAATAACACAACATTTTGTGATGCCAAACATGGCACAAAAATAGACTTATCAGGGCTCATCGATCTGATCCCACTCGATGCGCTAATTTTTCCTGGGAACTGGAGGTGATGAACCAAACTGACGGATAAGACTTTTTTTTTTTTTTAATGTGTTAGAGATTTGTTAGATACATGAATCTAGATATATTAAATAAAAAATGTTTTAATTTTTATGTAAAATAAAAAAAATTATGTTGCACGCAAAGGAGGGATTACCCAAAATAAAAAAAATTGGAATTTTGTTTTTTTTTAATCTTCAGAATTTTATTAACTTTTTATGCCATGAGCCTTTTTTTTTAGAGCTGTTATTGGCATTCTCAAAAACAAAAGATATGGCCGTTAAGGCTTCTTAATGAAATCAATCTAACGTTTTAAAAAAGCCCAACCTCGACAGCCTGTCCATATTCTGGCCCATAAGAAAAAGAGACCGTCCATCATAAATCAACTGGATGGCCAAAAAAAAAACAAGGTAAAGCGGTGTAGCCACCGCTCCTCACCGATCCTTATATAAGGCACCGGCCGACTTCTCACCCAGACCGCGGTGAGGCGGGAATCCTTGTACGGTATATTTGATGGATAGTGTGCTTAATCAAGTCTTACCTTGAATTGGCGTATTTTAACCTTTCATGGTACTCCGCAGCGCACTGTTGCTTTTTATTAAAGCATCAATTCCGTTCTGCAGGTTATCCATAAATTCATGATTATTTTTTTTCCCCATTCCCAGGACAATACCACTGATTCTAGCAAACCAGTGGCTGACAAGTACAATGTTGAAGCTGCGGAAATCTTGGCGAACGAGGCTCAGGTTCGACCCATTTTCAAGTCCAAATTTCGTGTTTCTAACTATGATATCACTCTCACCCCCTGTGTGACGAAAGATTTACTCACTCGTCGTGTTCCTCTATTCAGCATTTACCAATTGCAGAGGCAACACCTATATACGAGCAACTTCTCACCTTGTTTCCGACAGCTGTGAGTGTTTTCATTTGGTGCTTCGATTGTGTTCCTTAGCTATAGTAACGCGTGATTTTATGTATTACTAATGTTTAACAAAGTTTGTTATTGGCACAGGCCAAGTTTTGGAAGCAATATGTGGAGGCACATATGGCTATAAATAATGATGATGCCACCAAACAGATTTTTAGTCGATGCTTGTTAATTTGTCTTCAAATTCCTCTCTGGTATGTCGCTTCTTTAGTCTGATGAGGCCAATGGATGATGGAGTCAACCTGCTTTCCAATCACTATTACTGTGACTGGTGTCAATATGTTGTATCACTCGTTTTTGTTAATATTGTTTTGAACGTTGATATTACATATGAATATGCTGTAAATATACACTATTGGCATCTAAAATATTTGTTTTTCAATTTTTCTTTCTTTGCCCCTTCACCTCTGCTCACCCTTCTCTATTCTTGGGAATTGAAAGGAATAGAAATAAATCTTACATTTCACTATGGAGATGTTGTCTTGTGAAGGGTGCTATGCTCCGAGGACTTTTCCACATACATATATTCTTTGAAACCATATAAATATAATAGCACAGTGTCTTTCATGATCATTAGAGGCATTCCTAAATATCCATTCTGATTGCTTTCATTGTAAACATGGATGAACGACCATCTTTTTATCTCTTTCTACTGGTATTATGTTAGTTTTACATTTCAACTTGCTTTTTTGTCTTGGCTTTGTAGGAGATGTTACATTCGTTTCATTAGAAAGGTTAATGACAAGAAAGGGGTAGAGGGTCAAGAAGAGACTAGAAAAGCTTTTGATTTTATGCTCAACTACGTTGGTAAATCTTTTCCCTCAATCGTACCATCCAGATTCTTATACGTCATTGCATAATATCTGTGGTTTTACTTTTTACTGATTGAGGAGTCTGTTAGGCATCTATCTGATGGAGAGGTCAACATGAAAGAATTAAGTGATGTAAAGTGTGAACTTAGTCAAGTTTCAGGGAGGGGAGTTTCAGGGAGGGGCTTCTGGGGAACTGGATGTCCTGAAGGTCACTAGCCCAGAATGTCTTGGCAGTTAGCATGTATGACATGAAGATAGAAGCAGATTATGTTGTGGCTTAAGAGTGACTTCATAATTGTTTTTTGCTGATCATATTTAAATAACCTAATTTTCTTATATGTTGGTTAATTTTTTGGGCATCATTTGGTGGATCTAGCAATGGTATATTTCAGTTTTTCCCCCACTAACTCAATTAATTCCTATTATTTACTGACAGGAGCAGACATAGCATCTGGCCCCGTATGGATGGAGTACATAGCCTTTTTAAAGTCATTGCCGGTTTGTGTAGTTGCTCTCATGTTCTGTGCAAAATAGAGAATAATGGCACAATTCATTATTAATTTAATTTATTTTTATTGACTTCATTTTTAGGCTCTAAACTCTCAAGAAGAGTCGCACCGGATGACTACTGTGCGGAAAGCATACCAAAAGGCCATTGTTACTCCTACACATCACATTGAACAGCTTTGGAAGGAATATGAAAATTTTGAAAATTCCGTTAGTCGTCAGTTGGTAATGTATTGGTCTCAGATATTCATACTTTATCTGAAATTATGGCTTACTTATACCTGAAGGTGTTATTCTGTGGTATTTAGTTAAGAATATACTGAAGGCACATAGTCTGATGGTAAAGGTATTTCGCAGGCTAAAGGGTTGATATCTGAGTATCAACCAAAATATACTAGTGCCAGGGCAGTATACAGGGAGCGGAAGAAATATGTTGAGGAGATTGATTGGAATATGCTTGCTGTACCACCAACTGGATCTGCCAAGGCAACTTTCTGCATCTTTGTGCGCTAATTCTCTTGAAAAGTTTTTTATCAGCCTGATTAAGCTGCCAAGAATAATGTTTTTCTGGAAAATGTGTTGTGTTAGAGGTACATATTTGTTAAATATGTTGATAAAACCAATCATGGATCTTCACTTAATTGCTTATGCTTTTTGGTTGGAGTAGTCCTTGATATGGCATAGAAGTCTCTAACGATCAAGTGTTCAAGCGTTTGATTCCTGTTGCCCCCTTCTTTCCTAATGTGTTGTGTTAGAGGACATATTTGTTAAATATATTGATAAAAGCAATCATGGATCGTGACTTAGTTGCTTATGCTTTTTGGGTGGAGTAGTCCTTGATATGGCATAGAAGTCTCTAATGATCAAGTGTTCAAGCGTTTGATTCCTGTTGCCCCCTTCTTTCCTAATGAAAATGAAGTTTTGGCTCAATATATGATGGGCTTGCGTCTATACCTAAAACCCAGTTAGACATTAGTGAAACCAATCACAGGTTTTCACTTAACAATTTATTGAACATTATGCTGTGATTCTTGACGGTATGTTTATTGAACATTATCTTGCGATTGTTTGTCATGACCAGTCGTAATTTTTTCTTTGATAGGAAGAAGGGCAGTGGATGGCATGGAAAAGACTGTTGGCTTTTGAAAAGTGAGAATTACACTGGTCTTTCTTAGTTTTATGGTTTTGTAATTCATTACTTATGCACTGTGGGGATGGGACATATAATTGATGCTGATTGTGTTTTTGCTACTTGAATTTATGTATTTGTGCATTCTTTTTTCCCCTTTCTGTTTTGGTGAAAACATGCATCTCTTGCATAAGTTGATACATCCATCAAAGATCTGGGGTGCTTAATAAGTTAATTTGGGATTTTATCACAAAAGGTATGAAAATAAAATAGGACGTAATGGTATAAAATTCCCTCTAAGTGTAGCTGACACAAAGGTAAAAAGGGAAGCAAAAAAAAAAAAAAGGTAAAACATGAGAGATTAAATATTCTATGCCTTTGTTTTGTGTACGCTAATAAAGGTTTTTTCCTCTGCTTTTTTATAATAGAGTATTTTATTTAGATGTAGAGCGAATAAAAGGTAGCATAAATTGCCTATTAAGCACAGATGACAGAAAGGGTTTTTTTTTTTTTTTTTGGGGGGGGGATTCTGTTTTTGAGATTGGCCATTCCGGTCCCTTTGCGTAGCCAGTTAATTTACCCCCTCAAACCATCATCAGCCTTAACCCGCCAGAAAGTCAGGAATGCAACCTTAACCCTTTGAGAATGAAGAGGATCTTGCTGCTTTGCGTTATGATGTTTCCAAATATGGGTCAACATTTCATTCTTTATAGCAACTTTTTCAATATCATCTCTGTCTTGCCTTACTACTGAAGAGAGGATAAGTGAAAGGTCTATTGATTTTTCAGTTTTCTGGTTACTTTTTAATCATTGAAGTTTCCCTGGAGTAGTGCTATTGATTTTCTAAAGGGCGATTACTATTTTTAATGTTGTAGTTATGGACTTAGGACAACAATTTGGTTTATCTAAAAGATTTTTTTTAAGAAACTCACAAAGAATCATCTTACAGCTGCCAAGTTCGGCAGTCAATAGAACATATTTTTCGCAAAAAAAAAATAAAAAGGTCATTTAGAATAGCTATTAGATGAATTTCATGGCTTGCCATCTTCATTTCTCTATCTTTGTGGTAATTTATGCTGATCTATGTGACTAACATTAAGTAATTAGAAAAGTTTCTTATTAATCATTCTGCATTCCAGAGGAAATCCACAGAGAATAGATACTGTTTCCTCAAACAAGCGAATCATATTTACTTATGAGCAGGTAATATGAAATATACTTAGTTATTATTAATTTTATCCCTTCATTTTAACCCCCCCCCGGGGGAATAAATTCTATCCTGATACGGTATTTTCACATGTTTCATCTGAATGTTTGTGTCTGTTGTCAGTGTATTTTGGTCTTGTTTAATAGATGTAATTATTGCCAACATAACCCCAAGTCCCTACTTTTGATACATGTAAGTCTCTAAGGATTCTAATTTGTTACTGGATGCTAAAATATACATCTTGAGTAACTTTTCAACTTCAGACTTATGTTCCTAATCTTCCGTGCATCTAAGTGTGCTAGTATAAATGGTTGGCTGCATCTCATCTAAAATCGGAATCTGTAACGGATGTGAATGATTGGGTTCCTGTCTAATGGCATCTCCTTCATTTTTGATGAAGGCTGTTTTTAATCATAATTAACCTGCACCAGTAAGAGTGAAATTTTCAAGGGAAAGTGTTACAACTGCTTACTTCGTGGGATGTTTTGGTCAGTTTTATTAAGAGAGGCCATAAGCGGAGGAGAAGACTTTCATCTCTTCGGTGTTTAGATGAAAAATGGGAATAGGAAGCCCTTGTGTATTGACTTGATGTTGGTGCTGATTGAGTAAAGAAAAAGAAGTCACCATTCCAATCTAACTCCCAAGCATGCCTAGCTTTAAGATATTTGTTTACTTTGTGTTGGCAAAATGTATTTAGTTTATCTCCTCAAAGAGAAAAGGTTGGTAAAACCGCTCTTCACAGGACATCCCCCAATCCAAGTTGGATTTGCCATAATACTTTCATGGTTTTAAGGAAGTTGTAAACATACATAGAAAGCAACTTTCCGCATTCACAGGACGTTCCCCAATCCAAGTTGGATTTGCTATAATACTTTCACGGTTTTAAGTAAGTTGTAGACATCTGCATCAAATTTTATTAAGTCCACAAGAATGATTTCTTTTGTACAGACTCTGCATTGTAATTTGTTGCAATAAATGAACAAATTTATCATGACTTTACTCATTATTGACCTAGTTTGTAGAGAACTAGTTACTTAATAGTATTTTGTCCATAGGAAGCATTTCCGTTTAACTTACAGTTAATTTATCCACTGAGAGGAAATAAAACCTCTCCCTTGTTGAGATTTGGTATTAACAACATTATTAATCATGTTTTTTGCTCTTATGATGTTTCCATTTATTTGTCCTTTTATTTATGGGATTGCTTACTGCATTTTCCTGGTATTCAGTGTCTGATGTATCTGTACCATTATCCTGATATATGGTATGATTATGCAACATGGCATGCAAAAGGTGGTTCAATAGATGCTGCAATCAAAGTTTTTCAGCGGTCACTGAAGGCTCTCCCTGGTGTGTGGTCCTTGTCTTCCATTAATTTTAGTTTCAAAATGGATTTACTATTGTCTCCATATCTCAACTTTTAATTGCAACTTTAACTTTTAGTGTTTTTTTTAAAGACTTTTGGACACGCATCCTCAAAGTCCTGCTGCAAGAATAAAACATGCTGCTTACAGTATGAAATTATATGGTTATAAAAGTGTGGATATGACTTGCAGAATCCAATTTTTTCTGATGTTCTTAAGACTGTCATTTTCTTTATCGTATTTTTCTGTACCTTGTCTTCATTTGATGTCAACTGTAGATTGTATGTTGCTTAAGGTTTTATTCTTATCCTTTGGCATTGCTCATTATTGCCTTTAATCTTCCATCAATATGGTTCACAGGGATTTTTTTTTTCTCACTTCTTTTTAGCTCCCCTCCTTTGACATTTCATTTATAAGCAGATTCAGAAATGCTACGTTATGCCTATGCAGAGCTGGAGGAATCTCGTGGTGCAATTCAGGTGTGTCAAATTGTACAACTGCTTCAATATCTGTTACCCTTTTTTCTTTTAACTTTTTTATTTTTTTAACAATTTTGCCTTTTCTGTTTGATATCAGGCTGCAAAGAAAATATATGAAAGCCTTTTAGGTGATGGTGTCAGCACAACTGCACTTGCTCATATTCAAGTATGTGAAATAGTTTGAATATATGCTTAATGCTCGTCAGAGGTGTTGGCCGTTGGATAGTTGGGAGTTGAATATGTTAGATGCATAGATGAGGGGAGGGATAAATTTAGTGATCAACAATTTTCTTCTCACATAAGTTATGTTGGATTCTTTAAAATTCAGGTCTGATCTTTAAGTTTGCCTTATTATGTGTTTAACTATTTTAAATTGCTTGAGTGGCCCATTTGAATATCTTTCATCCACAGAAAAGTTCCTCAGCAGAAATTTCAATATTTTGTATCTAAAAGTGGGTTTACTCAGATTAGTTTAATTGATTAGATATCATTTTATTCTTTGTTAACTAAAATCTTCATTCTCGTAAGTATGTGCTGTCAAAGACAGGTCAAACATATTTCCTTCCAAAAAAAAATTTAACATCTGTTTTTCATGTTGCAGTTCATTCGCTTCCTAAGAAGAACAGAAGGTGTTGAAGCAGCTCGGAAGTACTTTCTAGATGCTCGCAAATCTCCAAATTGCACTTATCATGTTTATATTGCTTATGCTATGATGACCTTTTGTCTTGATAAGGATCCAAAGGTGCCACAAATTTTTCCTTTATTTTTATGCGACAGTTACTTGAGGTCAACTCTTTTTTTTTTGTGGGTAGGCGGTGAGTTCATATTATCTACAGAATCATGTGCCTGATGTTTATTTCTAGTCATTCTGCTGCCCAAGTTTTGCTAACAAATTTTTGCATGTCAATGCATGCTTGCTTGGATATGTAATTCTATAACTTTAGCATTTGTGTGTGTATGTTGAAAGAATGAGCAAGGAGCTGTCTGTTATTAATTTGCAATTGATGTTTCTCAAAAGTGGTGCTGTTCTTCCCTATCATTCTGAGGCATGCTCACACTACCAACACCCTTCTTGCCCTTGTTGTGTCCTTCATGGGCTCCACTTAATGTAACATTGTTCTAATTTTTTAGCAAATGACAATGCCGAAAACATAAACTATCGGCAAATAAACTTTTGAATCACTGCATGATAATTGCTCAATTCATGCAGATGGCGCACAATGTTTTTGAAGCAGGACTAAAGCGATTCATGCATGAACCTGTTTACATTCTTGAGTGAGTTCTTCGACCAACTCAACAACCCTTTTTCTATTCCAATTTGTTGATCACCTCCGCTTATATTTTGTGGTAACTGTTTTGTTATTATTAATGTTATCATTTGAAAAGGACATCATTTAAGGACTTCCCTCTGCCATTTTCTATACTTGGGTACGGCCCTCAAGTATCCTTCCTTTTACCACCTGCAGGCATGCATTCTAGTTAGTCCATGCCTTGGTGGTAGTTGGTTTGTTTATTTGATTTCTCTTTCGTGAGTGACAGCACATGGTCAGTTCACAAGACTTTTTTTTTTTTTCAAGTGAGTGCTTTGTGTCGGTAATGATTTCTTTTATATGCAGATTTTTAACTAGTTAGTTATCTTTATTGTAGTAGGGTCTGTGGTAATACATTTTGCTGGTACTTGCACAAGCTTTTTTGGCCATGCGTGCTGATGTCTTAGGTGTTAAACTCTGTGGTCTCAAAATTGTTTTCTGAAATAGGAACATCACTGGTTGTTTTTGTCAACATCATGGATTCATTATACATGAGCTGGTAAATCTTGAGCTCATTATATGCAAAGTTGCTTAGAACATCCAGCAATGCTGGTGTCTGTTATGTACTCACAAAATGGGATACCTCAAGATCCTTTGCTTGTTGTTGTTTTATGTTATTGTTGAATCTTTCTGAAAAATATATTACTACTGTTGTTCTTATTTTATGCAGTGATTGACTATCATGATTGCTTTCTTGATAATTCAGATATGCTGATTTCTTGACACGTTTGAATGATGACCAAAATATACGGGCTCTGTTTGAACGGGCTTTAAGTTCACTTCCACCTGATGAATCAGTTGAGGTATGCCTGGCACCGACGTATCTCTTGTTCTTTTGTGAAAAAAGACTTACCCACAATGTAGCAAACCAAGTATGTGCATGCTGCGTTCCCCAACCAAACACCCCCCCAAAAAAAAAAAGAAAAAGAAAAAGAAGACTTTCTCATGCACTATTAAATGCTTATGTCGTGTTTCCCCCTCACCAGAAGTAACTGTTTTTCTGGATAAACGCTGTAAAATGTTTACTCCATTCTAGGCCTGATTGCAAAGAATCTAAGATTGATGGGTAATGTGGGACCTAAAGAAAACCTATTCGTGCTGTATGATAAAATGCTCAAGTCTTATTTGCCCCCTGTGGAAATAGTTGTTTTCCTTAAGAAATACCGCTGACTGTGTACTCCATTTAATGCCTCATGCTCTGGTGCTTACCATTTCTTTGGTGAATGATTGAAGATGAAGACCTCCAAATCGTGGGATAAGGAGATTCCATTGGGGAATGTATTTGAGGTTTGATGGATGTTTTGGGGTTTTGTTAAATTACTTTTTCTAGCCACTACACCGTTAGAAAGCCCATGATACTCGCCTATCATTATGCATGAGAATAAAATTCCTGATTGTATGCTGTCATTAATTGTAATTTATTTCTGAATGATTCTAACCGGATTATTCTCACCGTCCGGACCCTATATATTGTAATCATCTCATATGGAATAATACATGGAGTGAAATATTCACAGTTTAGACATATTTGTATGACTATCTTCATTACATTGATACATGATATGACGCTGCCTGGTAGAAGGTCTTTATTGTTGACAACTTTGGTGTGAATTTAATGATCACGTATTCAAGGGTCTCTGTTGCTGGAAACCGTTCAATAGCCAAATGTATAATACTTTTGCACTTTTCTTTTTGCAATACTTATGAGCAGTATGGGATCTTGTTATTTACGAACGCATAACATTTTCCATATTGTGGTCAGTTTGACGTGTTGTTCTTTTCACTTGTAATTTATGCTATTATCTAGCTCTATATGTCTATCAGGTGTTGCTTACAGACTTCAATGTGAATGCGGTTGTTAAATATTTCTATCTGCAGGTCTGGAAAAAGTTCACCCAGTTTGAACAAACTTACGGGGACCTTGCTAGCATGTTGAAGGTGAGCACATTAGTTTTTGGATGCATATATGTATCATATCACAATTAGGCTTATCAAATTTCTACTTTCCCACATAGTTTTGTTTTTTTCCTTGTGTGAAGTTGTATCCACTTTGTTTGGGGTTTGTTTGTCGAACATCCACTACTAGGATATGTTATGACGTTGGAAAGAAAGGGCTGAAGTTCATCTGAAGCCGATTTTTTTTTAACCAAGTCCAATGGCCTTAGACTTCCTTCTTGTAAACTAAATCCATGTATTCAAAGCAAAGTTTTCCCCTAGATATTCCGCAATAATAGTTGGAAACAAGATCTTGTGCAATGACAAGAAAATGTAAACTAGTCATGAAATTTAAACCAGTCACTATTCTCTTTGATTTACTTAGATATTTTGTTATTGCCTTCGTTATCTAATACCCTGCTATTGGAGGCTGTGTAGCTCTCTATGAAAAAGTATCTTGACATCAATATTATGGCAGGTTGAGCAAAGAAGAAAAGAAGCACTTTCTGGAACAGGTGAAGATGGAACATCGGCATTAGAGAGCTCTCTGCAGGATGTTATATCACGGTATAGTTTCATGGAGCTTTGGCCATGCTCCTCAAAGGATCTTGATCATTTAGCTCGCGAGGAGGTACTAGTTTTTGTTCTTTTTGTTTTTTTTTCCCTGGTGTCTGGCTCCTAAACGTGTTTTGTTTCCTCGTAGAAGTTGAATTGTATTGTGGAGTCTATTGTGTCTCATTAGCATCCGTTGTTGAGCATCCATGAAACTCATTTTTTATTTCCCTGAATTCTCCCAAGTGAAAGAAAACAGAAAAATCCATGGCATCAACAATAGCAATTTCGCTTCTAACTACAATCAGTGATTCTGGAATAAGGTCATACTTGGTATTTTACCAATTTTTTGAAAGAAAGTTTGGACATATTTACTTTTAATGGGTAATTCCCCCCCTTTATGTGATTTAATTGGGGTGGCATCAACCTTTTGACTAAATTAACGAAGATGTTTCAAGTTTGTTCCTGGAGGTAGTTGGAATTTAATTAGATTTTTGTTTATGAGTAGTTTTTTAACTACTTTTTTGGGCATACAAAGACTGCTTTCGTACATCCCTTTGCAGTTTTACTATCGAAATGTTGGATTTAATCAATGTTACAAATCTACTGTATATTGCTAGAATAAGGGTTGCTTAGATTAGCTTGGTTTATTCCAGTGAAATAGAAGAGTTCTTGTATGAGCCGTGCCAGCAAGTTTGCCTATAGAACCCCATAAAATGGTCAAAGAAGGTAAACTACATAAAAATAGGCGATAAAAAGAAAGCCAAAGGACAGCAGACCAAGAGGCTGAGAATCTGGAGCTAAATCTTTAATGACAGTAATTGTCTGCAGATTTGATGTGATCATCATAATGACCAACATCTACAATTATTCATGACTCGATGCAGGAAATTCAATAATGAAATATATGGCCATCCGGATTTAGAAATAATGTTGGTCATATCATGATAAAGATGAAGCTTGATTCTTATAATACTAGTATCATTTAGGTATTTCCAATACTGGTTAAAGTGCCTTTTTACTCTTATTTTTCAGACAAATCTGCTTTTGACGAACAGTAACTCGTGAAAAAGGTGTCTATAGACAAGATGATGTTTAGATTGCTGAGAATTATTCCTTCTCATGTTTGTTGGCTGTATTTTTGTCTGTACATTGTCCTGTGTAGTAATTCACTGTTCATGTCTACCTCTTTAGTGGCTTTCAAAAAATATCAATAAGAAAGTGGAGAAGTCCCTTCTGCCTAATGGAACCAGCCTCTTAGGTACGAATCTTATATTTTATTTACACGATTAACTTCTCATTATGCCTTCTTATGTGGTAAATGGTGGCACTGTTCGTGCAGACAAGGTGTCTACGGGCATAACAAACATTTCAGCAATGTCAACAAAGGTTGTTTATCCTGATACTTCAAAGATGGTGATTTATGATCCCACGCTTAACCCTGGTATGCTTCCCATGCTGTTTGAAATTTGAATAACAATTACTGATACCGATGTTTTAACTTGTGTTTGACAATACATTCTCCTTTCTCACTACCTACCTTTTTCACACGTTATTTATATTAGATAGTTGATTTAACCTTTCAATTTCTCTTTTTTATTATTGATATCTTTTATTTTCTTTCCTACTATATCATAATATCCCAGAGAGAGTTTGCATGTAAACATATTATTAATTAAAATAACAAAGTTTGAATTCGAATTCAAAAATGAAAAATAAAATCTTACTATACTAATTAAGGTAAAGATATTGATTGTCAATAAACATATAAGTGATTATTGAAAAAGGATGGTATATGTAATTAATAGATTGAAATATGTTCTATTAATCCTTATCTTCAAATTGTTATATTCTTTATGTCCTAGGATGTCCAAAAAAAAAATTGAAAGAGGAATAGAAACAGACAGCACCAGTATTTGAAAAGCCATGATTCTGAGAATAAATACTTAAATACTTTTGATACCATACGTAATATTCCGACACTACTTCTCTCTTTTCTTTTGTCTTGATGTCATCTGATATTCTATTGTCCGCTTGAAAGTACAGTATCAAGACATGAAAACACGAAACTTGATCTTGCCTTTCTTGTATGTGTGAAGTTACATAGCTTAGATGCGTCATACGGGCTGCTGAATTACGCATCAAGTTTGTACTGTATATAAAGTATAAAAGAATAGGAGGTGGAAGGACAGGGGAATTACATATAAACACATGATAGTTACATCAGTTCACCAAATATTGTTATTGAAGTGCATGATGATTATATTTCCAATTCATAGAGAGAAATGATATAGTTGCATTGTGCTCAACCTTGTTACCTTACTGAATACTCCTGAACTTCTTACTCCCGCTTCATGTTATTTATATGTTTTAGAATAAGGGGGAGGATCATTCTGCTATGTTTTAGTGTGTGGAGTTTTCACGGGATGCATTCTTTAGAATTTATATACAGGCTTAACTGTTAGGTATAATGGTGGAAATTCAAGCGAAAATTATTGAAATTGGGTATACCGTTATAGCCTTCCTGGTTATGATAGCTCCCCCTCAGTTCAACACATCTGAAGTGCTTCTCAATGCGCATGAGTCGCCAGTTTTCCACAAGACATTGCTAAACTAAATGCATTTGTAAATATTTCTGAGGATTGAACTTCTATGTTTAGTATAGGAGTCACACATTGTGACTCGTGAGCTCCTAAACTTTCCCTTGCTGTTTTTGTCACATGCAATAATGGCATGTTGATGGACCTGTAGCTTTCAGGCCCCGAATGGTAAAGGGTTATGGCAAGAGATTAAAGACAAAAGGAGTACAAGGAGCTGTGGTTGCATTTTTGGTTAGCATGGGGGCCAAAGGAAGAAAGAAGGAATTGAGTGATGTAAGGGGGTGAACTGAAAAGAAAAAAAGAAGGGGGGGGGTTGGGGAAAGAGGTCTAGAAAGGGGGGTTTGAGGTCTAGAGGGGTTAAGGAAGAATTTAGCTGATGTGTGAAAAGAGAGGTCCTAGCTTATCAAAAGCTCGGGGAGTGTTTTATTTCCTTTCTAGCTTCCCTAATTTTGCTTAAGTCGTGGGTCCAAATTCTCATTTATTCCTTTGAATGTGATAGGATTGTATCTTATATTATATCAAGTCAGTAGAAGAAGAGCATTTAAGTGTCTTTTTTTTTTTGGCTTTCGCACCTAGTATCCTAGTCAACAACCCCACAAGAAATTACAAACCAAATTAATCCAAATTGAGACATGGTAAGAACCATTAAGGTTAGCACCCCTAGTCCTCAGGGTGCTACGTGCCCAAGGGTTGGTTGAGTTGGACCTACCCCAGCCGATCCAACCCTGCGGGTTAGTGTTTAACTGTCATTCTAGTTCCACCATATGTACTACAAAGGGGGGGGGGGGGAAGGCTTTACTTGAAGCTAAGTACTAGATAAAAGGGATTACCATTACATGCATTCTTTCAAATTTCAAGGTTCAGGAGAGGTGAGTCTTTGGTAGTTGCTTTACACTGGTTGATTGATGGCAAGAATGCGATTGCTTGTTAATTTTCCTAGCACAACGGAACCTGGAATTTCTGTTTCATCTATGACGTTGTCTCATTGGATGACTACAATAACAGGTGCAGGGACAAACGCTTTAGATGAAATTCTCAAAGCTACACCACCTGCTTTAACAGCATTTTTATCAAATCTTCCCAATGTTGAGGGTAATTTTCTAAACTCCGTGACTTGTGATATAAATTCAGCAGTTACTCAATAATGTTCCTTTGTTTTGTAAACAACTGGCTTAAAAACAAAGCCGAAATGAATTTTGGTTTTGTTGGTGAATGACCCTATTTTGTTTGGTTCTCTTTTCTCTTCCTCTTCTTTTCTTTGGCAATTGTTTGTTTTATCCCCCCCCCCCCTACTGTCTTCTTCTCTACAATTATTGTGCCAAGCTTGAAGAAGGCAACCATATTTGTGATTATTCGTGACCACAAAAACCTGAAAGTCCACAATTTTTGTTGCCTATGATATTTGGAAGACTTTTGGATTCCTGAGAAATTTGATGGATCAGGGAATTGTTGAATTCAAAACAAACTTTTTTATTTACTGGACTACTAGGACCAAACTTCTTGTTTGACCGTGTTCACGTGGATTATCTTGATCGCCATGTACTGAAATGTGTTATTAAAATGACAGGTCCAACACCGAATGTCGATATTGTGTTATCAATTTGCTTGCAGAGTGACTTACCAACAGCACAAAGTGGGAAGATAGGGACGCCAGCACAATTGCCAACAGGTCCCGCACGTTCTACAAGTGAAATTTCTGGTTCAAGCAAGTCACACCACATGCCAAGTGCCTCATCTTTTAAACCAACTGGCAGAAGACAACATGGAAAGAGGAAGGAATTAGACAGTATGTGTATCATCCACGCTGACCAAACTTATTGCCATTTTTTCATGCAGTTTTACTCTAGAATATTCTGCATAAATCTCATCCTTGATGCCTCTTAAGGTATTTCCGCCATATAAAATCATATTTTGGGGTGGTCAAATATTTAACTGGAGGGCCAATTCAGTCATGTTCGTTATTGAGGAAGGAACTTCTATATCTACCGCTTTGCTTTACTGGCAAGTATGTACTCCTCCGGTCTTTAATATATGACTTAATTGTTAAGTTAATTTTGGTTTCAAATATAAGATATATTTCTCATATTTATCAAGTAAATGGGGGAGGAAGGATATTAAGAAAGATAATTATGGTGTTTTAGAAACAAACATGTCATATTTTCTATAATTAGCTAACTTACCTAACTTTCTTAATCTAATCAAATTAAATAGGTCTTTTATTAAGACCGGAGGAGTATTATTTTTACTTCACATTCTATTTCAAAGCAGAGTTGGCATTTTAGTTGTCAAATCTTGTTATTTACGACTCATCAATTTTTAATTATTAGGTAACGGAGATTCCCAAAATGGAATATCATTTACTTTACTATGGCTTATGATTTAATTTATACTTGAACGGTCTCTTTATATGAGGATTTGCATTGGGTGCTCATCAAAACTGATGAGCACCCAATGCTCATTAGATCTGGACCGTCCAGATCTGATGTGGACGGTCCAGATTTAATTTTAATTTTTTAAAAAAATATTTTTTTTCTATTTTTAAATAATTATTTAAAAATATTAAATCTAGACTGTCCGGATTAGATCGGGACGGTCTAGATTGCTTATCAGGTGATGAGCACTGAATGCGGACGCATTTATATGGAGCCGCATTTGCACTTGGAGATTCATTTCTGTCTGATGCGTTATGTGTATACTTATGTCCTCAATAATGGAGATTATTAATCGCTTTTTTTAATATGATCCTGCTCATTATCTGTGCAGCCTATACTTGGGTTTTCTTGTTTCTTTTACTTCAAAGGTTCATTTTCCCTTGATGAAGATTTTTAATAATATAAATTTCCAGGACAAGAGGATGATGATACTGCAACCGTCCAAAGCCAACCGCTTCCTCAAGATGCTTTTCGCATACGACAGTTTCATAAAGCTAGAGCCAGCAGCACTTCACAAACTGGATCAGTCTCGTACGGAAGTGCATTTTCTGGTGATTTGTCTGGTAGCACGGGCTGAAACTTCTTGAAAAGAAAGAAACTTATCCTGGAAAGAGAAGACAAGTGTTTTTAAATTGTCAATTGTCAGTTAATCAAAAAAGAAAAAAGAAATTACTAATTTTGGAGATCAAAGGTTTTGCTGCTTCCGTGTCAGGAGGAAAATTGTCGACATATGATATAAAGATCATCGCTATGTTTGGTTTATTTAAGAGTTAAGTGGGAGAGGAAGGAGGGGTTTTAATGTTCCCTCATTTGGTAAAGAAGAGGGTGAAGGGGGGAATGGTTGTACTCCTTTATATAAGTGGGGAAAAGCAAACTCATGCTTACTAAATTAAAAGTGGACATTCTCAACTGGGTTGTAAGTTGATCTTTTCCCCTAAAACGTTCTTGATATTATATATTTACTCCTGTTAAATGAAAAGTAAAATAGGAAGAATGTCTTTGATGCACGTTATAAATGGTAGTCCTTTTTTTTTAGTCATATGATATCAAGAAATCCTTTTAAAATTTGATTTTCAGGTTCTCTTATTTCCATTTAATCGATAACTTAAGCTGTTTACCCCCCATTTATATGAATGATTAATGACGTATACATAAGCTGTTTCTCTTCTCTTCTGTATGGAAATAATTGATATATACAATTGTAATATAAATAATTGAATTGTTCATGGTATTACGTTCTCTAGCTAATTTTAAAAGCGTGTGAAAAAAAAAAAAAGAAAGCGTGTATTATATATTCTTTTACAAAATATGCGAATATGAATCGGCTCACTCGCCAAGCTCACAGCGAGCAAACAGACGGGGCAAGAAAATCCGGGGGAACGAATCATATTGTCACGTTTCAAGACAGCGCTGAGTTGTTATTATCATAAATAGGAAATAAGCTTGTACAATATCAGTACGACTTTGTTGAGAAGCTAATCCCATTTGCCACCCTATTGCTTGCCAGATTCTAAACCCAGTTTGGAGCCGCTGTAAAATTGAATCCACGTAGATAGACTTCTACGTCAGTATCAAAATTTCTAAGATTTCTAATATCGTCCTCTTTCCTAGCTAGTTTTGGAATCCAGAATCATGCTTTCGAGCAAACACATGATATCATGAATTATATTATGAATACCATAATTCAAAGGAAATTTTTTTAATTGTACATTAATATTGGTTCTATTCTTCTCTGGTTTATCACATCTACACTGTTGAGCACAGAGGCCATTGATATAACATGCAACTAAGTTTAAACTCACCAATTAATTTCAATGATCTACAATCGATGGACGAGGTTTATTTTGTTTTTTCTTTTCAACTATTTTTTATCGATAACCATAGGCCACAAGATGTTCTGTGGCGGCCTTAATTTTGGGAAGCTTTACCCTTGGTGGTTCAGTGGCAGCATGAGAGCCTGGTGGATAGAACACAATGTACACTGAGGCATCATTACCAAGTTCTAGATCATACACACGTTGTCCTGCACCATATTCCCCTAGAAGTTGGTAAGATCTTTCTGATTGATCCATTGCCACACACATATCATCACCGCCTGCTCAAATTACACAAAACATCACATAACTTTTCATTAAACCTGAACATGTCAAAGCTTTTTAGAGTGAAGCGACTCACAAGCAGCTAGTTCTATCTGTGTCTGGTATATAAAATCCAGAACTGCAGAAATGTCTTTCTCAAACTCATGAAACGGCCCAGTTTGAAACTCCATCTTTCTCAGCTTACAAAGCCCCTCTCCCAACTGCATCATTGCTCCTCTGTGGTTCTAACCAGCCAATTCACGCACAATTCTCAAATCAAAACACAACCCAAATTCTTAAATGAAAGGAAAATGAAAAAAGAAATGGAATATCTCATGGGCAATGTCAAAAACCTGGTTGAAGAGGTGATGAAATCCTACAGCACATTGCAGAATACCATGAATCAGAGTTCTGGTAGGGTCTTCAGCTTCGTGCCATAGAACCTCGAGATAGTCATGGCACTTGTAGTAATCTCTGCCATTGAATAGAGCCACTGCTTCATCAAAGTTGTGATCTTCAGCGTCCTCCTCTTCATCATCTTCATCATCTTCATCTATGAAATACCTGTAAGAAACAAAAAAGAGCTTGGAGTTTCTGCTTCTGTGGTTCAGTCGCAGCCTAAATGGAGTCAGTGCGTTGAAAGATTTTGAAGAAAAAGAAATGGGGTTGTCAAGAGAAGGAAGAAGAAATGGAAGACAGCGTTGGGAGGAGTAGACATGGGAAATGGAGGGAAGAAGAGCCATAGATGATGATTGGGATGAGATCTTTCTTTGTCTGGGCCATATTTTCTTTTTTCTGTTTGTGTGGTGGTGGTGGAAATTCGTGGCAAGTAGGAAAGTCCCGTGCTTTTGCTCCTCCCTCTACACTACAAGATTTATTCTTGTACGACTCTTTCTCCGTTTGGTTAGATTTTATCATACATTATTCCATGATATTTCTTCGTACAAATTTGAAACAAAGGGTGAACTATAAAAGTTCATCATTTTGAACAAATGGGTATGTTCTGTCGGTTTTCGTACGGAACCGTTGGATAACTGTTCCGACAGTGCTTTCACTTCACTCACCCTTTATTTATTGGAAAAATGGCAATTAGGTCCCACTCAAAGAAATTAAATACAAAAATATCTTTTGAAATCATGAAATTATTTTAAAATCCTAAAAAAAATTTTGCATTAAATTTTATTTATTCACTTACCAAATTACCCTTCCTTTTTTTTTAAGTTTGCATTGACAACTGAAAGAGCAGTGATTGACAACTCAGGGTGTAAGGACTGACAACTATCGCGACTGGTTTGACAACTTATGGTGTAATATGCTGAGAAAATATATTGTCAAATTAGGTCGTATGCAGGAAGATATCTAAATTCAATTTTTTTCTTTTGGGGGGGGGGGGTAAAGCTTTAAATTCAAATTTGATGATTAAAAGAAACACATATTTCAGAACAGTTCCGATAATTTATCAATTTGTGCACTTTTTATGTACTTTAGTTTTTCTTTTTAAGAAATAGATGAATATACAACATTTATCATTTTTAAGGAAATGATACTCGTTCCCAATATCATGTTATATGCCATCAGAAAAGTGATAATACAATACAATATCTTATACAGTGAGCAAAAACATGATATAATAATATCTCATATAGCGTTACGTCAACAGCGGCATACTATTCAAGATTTAAAGCTTTATATCATGTCGGCGCATATCTAAGCAAATCTTATACCATTAGATCTTATATTTTACAGTGAGCCAGCAGCCCTGAAATTTAACACGTTAAAGTTAAAATCAAGCTGTAATTCAAAAATAAAACATATTTCCTTGGGGGTGTGTGTGTGTGAAGACATTTATCAAAAAGCAACTAAAATATTTCTCCCAAGACTAATAACCAATAAGGCAATGACTTCCTGTTACTTAGACATAATTATACATAAGAATTGTACAGGTCTTTAACTAAAAATTATGCCCAACAACTAGTTAGCTAAACCAATAAAATAAGAGCAACACTAGAATCATAAATTTATGCTTCACGTGGATAAAGGAGGAAAAATAAGCAAGAACTATTTCCCTGTATGATTTATGACAAAACGTTATTAGCCAGAACTATATGCATTCATTTTACGGGGGGTTTTAACAGACGCGCTCATCTGCTAAAGAACAGAAGCAAACATGCAATAAGCAACAAAGTCCGTTTCTAGTCAATGAACAACTACTGGGTACAGGAACCAATAACAGTACACTCTATTGATTTTTATGACAAAATAGTTGTTCTTAGCCCAAACCAGTATGGGACATTGGGACGTATATACATTTTACGAGGGGCATAACGGACTGGCTCATCTGCTCAAGAACAGGAGAAGCCTTATCATAAGCAACACATCACCTGTTTCTAGTCAATGAATAGTTGTAGTATAAACATTGACAATGAACAAATAAGTACAACATTTACTAGGTGAAAAAAAGACTTGCTTGATTAGATAGAAAAAAGAATGTAACCAAGTCTTTCTCCGGAGCATATGTCAGCCCACACTGATCAAGACCTATACATAAATTGTCTAGAGGCAGGCAATAAAGCAGTGCGCGTTACCCAGAATGTTAATGGTGACCCACCACCCACTTCTTCCCAAATCAATCCACCTCTGATGAGCTTGATTGCGTAAAACCATAAAGACAGTTACTTATGGTCTCTCCAGAGTTCAGACAGACCTTCTTCCCTAAATGTCAAATGGAATGGACCCTCACACACATTCCCATTGATTTCTGGCTCATATTTGATGTCAGATGGGACTTGTTTCTTTCCTAATAGCTTGAATCAACACCACCAAACCTGTCACGCGTAGTCACAGTAAGAGAAATAAAGGTTACTTTGAAAATAAGGAAAAGAAAGTAGAACTTGTAGATCTTAAGATAAGATGGAATCCATCAGGGATATACAAGAGATCAATCCAGGCACTTTTTAGATATCTCGATTGATTTGCAGTCATACTAGACTTATGAGGCATGCAATATGGAGCCAACATGCACTTCGCATTAAAGTGATGTTTCATAGCTTCACATGGCATATGCCCGACTCTTTCTGAGTGATGCTTCACACATTAAGATAAGCCAACACATGGAAGAGCCTAACATGTTTACCTTGTATCATGAGGAAATCCTGTATCTCTTTATATATCCTATTATCCTTTTCAAAAGCAAGCAGCATTAGCCTTTTTTTTTTTTTTAATCTGAATTGAAGAAACCGTACTTCATAGCGAGCAGGTGTCTGCTGCTTGAATGTTATATGTTGGGCATGGTGTCTGCTAACTAAAGCTACTGTAACGCACACAACTCACAAGGAGCTGCAATTTGTTACAATGATTGATCTCTTGACAGAGATTGCCGGTAACAAATGGTCATAAATGATGATGCAACCAAATTATGAATTGCCACATGGCATTGGTTATTCTATCATTCTATCCAGAAGGATATGTCATAATTTAGCTGGTATGCTGTATTTTAAATTCACTGACTTTTGTTGTTTACTCATAATGCATTAAGAAGACATATGTCTGAGGCCGATCATAAATTGGAAGTTTGTTTCGTAGAATGTGAAGGGAAAAGGACATGTGGGGGAAGAATAAGCAGTTTTTACTGCTTCATGATTGATGACAGGACAAGTTGGCACATTAGGATACATAGCCCTGCACTTCGTATATATCAGCATATGCAGAAGTAATTTCAGAGGATACAGCTCCACTAGTCAGTTTCATCTTCAGCTTTGCCAGTTACAAATGTATTATTAATTAATATCTCACGCAAGAGCAAGCAAAATGGAAAGAACAACAGTGATGAAGACCTTTCATGGGAACCTGATTCCTCCCAAGTCTCCTGCTCTGAGAGATAGAGATGCATCTTTCTCTTTTATCTGAGGCCCGATGAGGCAATTAGTTGCCAGCGACATCTCCCCGTTGGCCTTGGTGGATGTAGAGCCCTTGATGATTCTGAGCTCAGTATATTTGATGCCCACAAGTATTTCAACGAAGCAACCAACAATGACATGCAAAAGGTAAGCATTAGCAGCAACAGTAGAGTATCTCCACTGGTTAATTTGAATGTCGAACACAATCCGGAGCGGGGTGGTACTATTACGGAGCCCAGACGATACTCCTCTGCTTCATCTATTGAAGGTTATTCTAACATCAGGAACTACAGAGCACGTTCTTTCCATGCTGCAACTCCAACAGCCTCTTCAGAAGCCAGTTGGAATAGCCAAACTGGTTTGCTCTCTCATCCTCCAGGAGCTATTTCAGTCTCTATGAGGAACCCACCTCATCCCACTGATCCCAACAGGAAGCTCAGAGATTCATTGTGTAAACCCATGTGGTTTTTTCGAAGAAAATGTCCTTGCTCTGGTAAGAAATCCGTTGAGGTGAAGGAAAATAAATTAGAGAACAAAACCCAAATGGCACAAACACCACCAGCTCCACCACGTTTATCACACAGCCAAATCACCAGAGATTCTCTGAACCTCAAAAGGCAGGACCTAGATAGCCCCGATTTCAAGACGCCAATAGACAAGTTTACAATGAACATGGAGACGGTCACGGCAGCGGCTAATAATCCTGAAAACCAAAAGATTCCGATTCCCATCATACACAGCAGCAACTGGGTGGACCAGAGACCGTTAGACCAGGAAATGTTTGTCGCCCAGTCTCAAAGACACCAATCAGCTGGAACTCGAGTTCCTGCAATTTTGCAGCCTCCACGATTCCTCACCTCCGCCAGACCCTTCGCTGATGGCTTCACCTTCCCTGTATTGAAACCACAGTCAGAAAAGCCCACCACAGCATTACAGAACGTGAACGAGGTCGATGAAGATCCACGCCGGGAATCCTTGGAAATTTTCCGACCTCCCGACATCGAACTCGACTCTGTTCCACGAAAACCCAACGACAGAGGTCGCCAGAATTTCCCATTCCCCCCAAGCCCCAAGTCACGAATCATCGACGACGACGTAGCAAGCGACGCAAGCTCCGATCTATTCGAAATAGAGAGCTTCTCCACCCAGACCACATCGACATGCCCAATCATGTATCGGCGAAGAGACTCCCTCGACGACGTCACCACATTCGACGCAAAACGATTAGGCACCAACAACAACCACAGCTACCTGTTCGGCAGGCGAAGCATGGATTCAACAACACCCACAATAACCGAGTGCTACGAGCCAAGCGAGGCGAGCATCGACTGGAGCGTGACAACCGCAGAAGGGTTCGACAGAGCAAGCGCGGTCAACTTCTCAGCGAGCGCATCGGAGATAGCGGACGACGCGGGCATCGTGCATGGCGGTGGGGAGGTTCAGCCGGCAGAGAAGTGGAAACGGAAAGGATCATCGGGAAACGGGATGTCGTTGCTGAGCTGTAGGAGCCAGAAGGCAGTGAACGTAGGGCCACAGCCGGTGAGGGCGGTGGAGGCAGGAGAGGGACAGAGAGGGGCCACCAACAGTATAGCGTCGTCGAGGCAAGGGCATGTGAGTAGTGGGGTAGGCGCTGTAAATAACGCACCGCATGGAAGCTCCCACACAGCTCGCGTGTCTCTTCCCTACGCAACATAGCCATTTGATGGCCGGGGTCGTATTGCGATCTGCTTCTTGTCTGCAGTGAAATGCGTTGCGTTGTTATGGCTCTCCATTGCAGACATATCCGTTCCCTCCCCTTTGATCCCCCTCCCGGAATAAATGATCTTATTATCGTACGTATCCACCTTCTTGCCTGCTTCCTTTTCACATTTCAATAATTGTGTAATTCTCATTCCATTATTTCCTTATTTTTCTCGCACCTCATCAAAATTCAATTCGCTTATCTGGGTGCTTCGTTTACTTCATCGTCTTAAAAAATTCAGACTGCAATGTCACGATCCACTCACCTGAGTAGTTTTGAGGTGTTATGCTCTTACATCAGCTTTAATACTGCAGCCGAGTCACTTAGGAAGATGGATTTGCTCCAACTCAACTCACCTTGTTTTTTATGTTTATATTTTTTAATTAATTTATCTCATTTATAATTTATAGATCAACGTATAACTTAATAGTATTATAAAAATTATTATAGGATGGTTATGTCATGTTTGTGACAATTAAATAATTTATTTAACTTTTTAAATTTATCATAAGTAGATCTTATATTAAGAATATTATAAGTTAGAATATTCATAAATACAAGTCTCTAATAAGCAATGAAATAAAAGGCATTTAAAGCAAGGTTAATTAGAATCAGATTTTCTATAACTGATGAATAGTGGGGTTTTTGTATGATACACAAGATACTTAAAATAAATCATCTCAATTACGAGGTTAATTATTGAAAGAACTATTAAAAAGATATCAATATATGAATATAATCATAAAATGTCTCATAACAATTGAGCAAAATATCATGAATGATAAGAAATAACAACAAATCCATGTTATTCACCTATTATTGAAATTTTTATAATTAATTTTTATTATTTAAAAGAGTAAAATATATCAATCTCCTGTCTATTTAATATAAATTGCAGAGACCTTCTTTTATTTTAAAAACTTGTATAAACCTCATTTAAAATCAAAATATATGTTATACAAATATTTCTTCTGGTTTTAGGATTCAATTTTCGTCCATCCAGCTATTAATTGACTGTTAAATCATAGTGTTGACCTATTATTTTGACTAAAATACCCCATCTTCAAGCAAATATTACATAGTAGTTATAATTTAATATCTTTATTTGAAATTAAAAAATAATTTCAATACACATTTTAATATTTTTTGTTATACTATTAAATAGATTATCATATAATAAATTTAATTAATATTACAAATATAAAATTTTATTTTACAATAAATTTAAATGTTTAATCTTGTTTATTTATTTAAATTTATTTGTGATGTAATCTTTTAAATATATATGTTGGCTGAAAATGTTTTGTAATCACATATACGTATTTTTAATTAAATTATAAAGTTATATATTCATTTACTAAATTTAGAAAAAATATTAAATAGATCATTAATAAGTATTAATGTTAAAAGTTAGAAATTTAATATAGTGAAAGGTAAATTTTAATTAAAAAATATATCTGAAACTTTTTTTAAAATGTTTTTAAATAGTATTAATAATTTGAACTAAAATATATGTTTTTAAAATATAAGAGAAGTATATGTAATTAAAGCAAAACAAATGGACAGAGTATTTTTACTCTATTTAAAACCTTGTAATAATTCTTTTAAAGGTGCTGCGTGACTCCTTTTTTGAGATAAAATTATGGGGAAATTGCAATAAGGTTCTACTCAAAGGAATTAAATAATTTTTTTTTTGAAATCATAAAATCATTCTAAAATCTCAAGAAATTTTTTTACAATAAATTTTATTTGTTTAATTATCAAATTGTTTTTATTATGTTTTTAAAGTTTGCATTAACAATTGAAAGAACAGTCGTTAACAAATTAAGATGTAATGATTGATAACTATCGTGGCAGTTATTGACAACACATTTTCTCAACACATCACAAAATATAATTTATGAGTTATCAATACTTGCCGTAATAGTTGTCAATTCTTGCATCTTAAGCTGTCAACCATTTTTCTTTCAGTTGCCAGTGCAAACTTAAGAAAAAAATATATTTAGTAATTGAATAAATAAAATTTATTGTAATAATGTTTCTTTGAATTTCAGAATAATTTTATGATTTTAAAAGATTTTTTTTATTTAATTCTCTTGGACGAACCTAATTACAGTTTTCTCTAAAATTATTGTTCACACTTCACAGACACTAGATTCTATGCATAAACACCAGGAGTCTTTGTCACTCTTGTGTGGGTGGGGCGTGTTGCGTCAGTCGCTCCGTATAATCTATTCACAATCCAATCACAATCACTAATTGAGTTTTGGCATGCACCTGACATGAGAAGATAAGAAAAGTAAGTAGAACTTACGAACGTTAGCAGGACTTCATCTGAACGAATAAGGCCAACCAAATCTCATAAAAGATCCCATTTTTATTTGATTGGCCTCTGATGTTTGATTCAGTAAGATAAAATTCTTCTCACGTACTTATTTTATATATTATAAATTATTTTTAAAATTATAATTTAGTTTTATTCAAACACTCTTTTAATATCACTTGCTTTTTACACGAGGAGTGAGATTTAACTCTGCCAATCTCGCAAGATACCGGCTCTGTTTGGGTCAGCGTTTGCTGACCCAAAAGCAGCTTATATTATAATTTAAGCTGGGTTGATCATATAGCTCTGTTTGGAAGAGTTTAAAACCTATTGAGCTTATTTATTTTTCAACCTACTAAACGCTCAATGAAGATAAGCTCCACGCAGGAGCTTATTTGAGAAGAGCTTTTACCAAATGTGCGTGTCAGGTCCTTTCTTTTTCACCCGGAAGTCCTCCTTTCTTTTCCCAGACTCAAGTCCCACCCGCAAGTCCCACCAGCTTTCATTTTTTTTTATCGTGTTTTATTTTATACTCAAAATATTTTTTATGGTTTCTCTCAATTTTAATTCAGTCATTAAATTTCACTTCTTCGTTATATTATCTCACTTTTTTTTTATGTTTCAATTTATATTTAAAATATTTTTTATGATTTCTTTAAAATTTTAAAATTTAATTCACTCATTAAATTTGATTTCTTCATATTAAATTATTTTAATTTCATTATATTATGTGAAATCAATTTTTTTATGTTTCATTATTTATTAAAACTCATACCCATTTTGGTAATTTTTCAGCCAAACTTATTTTTACTTAACTATAATCCAAACAAGCTTTTACCAATCTCACTTTTACAAACTAACTTTTCTAAACTTCAATCCAAACACAATTCAACATATCCAATTTAACTTTTATCAACTTCACTTTTTTATAAACTACTTTTCCTATAAACTGCTTTTCCAATCGCTGATTCAAACGGGTCTCTCATCCTAATTGTAAAGGTTAAACCGGGGCTGTGGTACTGATACCCAACAATTAAAGCGCTGTACATACACACGCATATAAAGATTTAACTTGACTTGCTTTCTTTTTAAAAAACAAAACACCCACACACACACCATACCGAGATAAATCTGGACGCAGCTTTATGAGAGAAGATAAGAGATAAATGTGAACGAAGACAAAGCATGATGTTTAGGTGGGCACTATTGATGGACCCAGAATGTTGAAAGCATTGTGCTATTATGATACTTGACATAAAGACGACTGAGATTACACAATACGAGGGAAGTGCATCATAAGTCAGCATCTGAGAACAGATAGAAATCAAATCAATGACTCACATTTATTTGGTAATGAACATCATTATCGTCCCCAATTATGCACCACAGGCACAGCCAGAGTCCACACGTTGCAGCAGACAAACTACCATACAGAGTTTGGATTTTTTTTTTTTTTTTTACAGTGGAAAAGGCAAGCAAAAGCTTGAAAAGGGGAGTCTAAGCCTCCTACAAAAGACCCGAAGTCAGACACAAAGTTTTGTCTTCCAAAAACATCTCCCTGCATCCATCAGGAATCTCCCATCTCAGCACCATCCCCATTGATCCTCTATGTCCTTCTCGGGCCATGAAATCAGCGCACTTAATATGGGTCCGACTTGTGTGGTGAATTTGAACACTTTTCTCCTCGAAAGCCATGTCTCTTATCTTCGTTATGAGGTCTCTCTGTGAGTGTTCCCCGACATAATCTCTCATAAGTAAATTAACTGCTTCAATAGAATCTGTGAAAACCAAAACCTGTTCAGCTGAGAGGTTTCTTCCTAGCTGGAGCCCCGCATGTATTGCCTGTAGTTCTGCCTCCAGAGTTGAGCATATACCTAAATTCTTGTGGAAACCCACGATCCAGTCGGCATTTGAGTCTCTGATGACTCCACCGCACGCCGCTTGTTGATGCGTCCAAACCGATCCGTCCACATCAATTCGGATAGCATTTACTGGTGGTGGTGTCCAAATTTCCTCCCTGTATCCTGGTTTGCCGAATACTTTATGCTTAAATTCATTGTTGATGACCGCTTCCATCAGCATGTAGTAGCATTTGTGCAGCATTTCCTTCGATGATGATGTATGCCCTTCAAAAACAAACTTGCACCGTGTTGTCCAAAGTAGCCAGCAGGCTAAGCTGAAGACTCGCGTCCAAGGGTATTTGCTAACACTTCCTCTGCCTGGATTATGCGCAGCGTTCCATCTAAGCCAAACCTGCAAGGATCCAGTATAAAAACTAGAAAAATAGTTAGGATGAATAATAAGCTTCCAAAGATCTTTTGCTCTCTCACAATCTCTCAAAACGTGTATGACACTCTCCTCTCTGTGACACTCGAAAGGACAACCATTTACTTGAGTTAACCCTCTCTTGGCTCTCAAGGCATTTGTAACAATTCTCTCATGGGATACATGCCACATAAATGTTTTAACCCTCTCCGGTATCTGCCATTTCCAAAGTCCGCTCCAAATATTGTTGTTCGGGCATTCACTGTCCTGTCTAACAAAGAGATACGCTGCTTTGACCGTGAACATACCCTCCTTTCCGTTTCGCCAAGTAAAAACGTCCTCCCTCCCTCCAGTTGGAGGCGGTATTCTGCTCAAAATATGGATGACCCATTCTGGAAATATTGTTCTCCAGTACTCAACATTCCATCTTCCACAAGGTAGGAGATGATCACTCACTTTATCATAGCTGTTAATGCTCGTCTCCCCCTGAACGAAGTCAACTAAAGGCCGGTCTAGTGGGTGCCAGTACTCCCACCAGAAGCTAGTCTTATCCCCGTTGTTAATTTTCCTGCCCACACCTTTGAGGAATTTCTCCCAGACACGGCAAATGGATCTCCAGGTGTGAGATGCCTTTCTCTTCATTGTTACCAACGGCATCTCATTATTCCCACAGCAATATTTAGATTTTAAACACTTGACCCAAAGTTTTTCAGGCCTGGTCAGAAGTAACCAACAAAGTTTCATCACAAAAGCAACATTTTGACATTTGAGATCCTTAAATCCCAGGCCCCCAAATCTTTTTGGTCGCTTAATTGTCTCCCAGGCAATTAGGTGCACCTTCCTGAGTTCTTCATCTTGACTCCACAGAAAGCTTCTACTGAGTTTCTCAATTTCCTCCAAGATGCCAACTGGAAGAATTGAAGATTGCATCTGGTAGGTAGGAAGAGCAGCCATAACCGACTTAATGAGCACGGACCTTCCAGCAAAGGTTAGAAACCGCCCCTTCCATGAAGAGAGTTTCCTTTTCACTTTCTGCACTAGGGGAGCATACGTTGCTTTGGTGACTCTGGTATGAAATAGGGGCACTCCCAAATATTTACCCAGATCAGTAGTTACCGCCATACCCAAGGACTGACTTAGTTCTACTTTCCTGTTGAAGTGTATGGAATTGGAGCAGAACATCTTAGATTTTTCTAGATTTATTCTATGCCCGGACACTGAGCAAAAGGATCCCAACACTCGCCTAACTAGCTCCATCTGTTTTAGATTTGCTTCTGTAAAGAGTACCAGGTCATCCGCAAAAAAGAGATGTGACAGTGATGGCCCATCTTTCTTAAACCGAAGAGGCTTCCATTTCTTTGCCTCACACTCCTCTTTGATCTGATGTCCCAACCTTTCCATACAAAGGACAAATATGTACGGGCTAAGGGGATCTCCTTGTCGCACCCCACGCGTCGGAAAGAATTCATTGCTAGCCTCCCCATTCCATAGTACCCTCATCGAGGCTGAAGAAATAGCAGCCATAATAACATCAATGATATGCTGTGCAATTCCCAGGCATTGCAATGTGTGACGAATAAATTCCCAATCCAACCTATCATACGCCTTCTCCATATCAACTTTGATGGCTACATAGCCCTTCTTTTTTTTGTTTGTTCGTAACGTATGAATGGCTTCCTGAGCTAGGATTATATTATCACAGCTAGACCGGCCAGCAATAAAGCTACACTGCTCATCACTAATCAGCTTGTCCATGACCCTTCTAAAACGATTGGCAAGTAGCTTAGTAATAATCTTCAAGCTGACATTACAAAGTGAAATAGGTCGCAGCTCCTTAAGACAGGTGGGATGATCCGTTTTAGGGATAAGAACTATGTTTGTCTGGTTGATCTCTCCCATATGTTGTGGAGAACGAAACAGGTACTCCACCTTTTCACAGACTTGCTCCCCAATAATATCCCATTGGGATTGAAAGAAGTGAGGTTGCAAGCCATCCGGGCCTGGTGCTTTCAAGGCCCCCATTTCAAAAGCTGCATTTTTAATCTCCACACGATCTACACCCCTTGATAACCATGTTATTTCTGTTTCACTTAGGCTGGGAAACTTGGCGATCCAATTTGAGGGATTGGACGTATTTTCGTCTTTTGTATAGAGGTTTTTGTAGAATTCATATGCCATTTGCTTAAGCATGATAGAATCCTCAACCCAGTTTCCATTATCATCCCTCAGAGCATTCACACGTTGAGACCTCTTTTTGATGGTTGCCGATGCATGGAAAAACTTTGTATTTTTATCTCCCCATTGAAGCCACTTGCATCGGGATTTTTGAAACCAGTATAATTCTTCTTGTGCTGCTAGCTTGTGATATTCTTTCCATAGTTTGTCTTCTAGCCTCTTGAGTCCCGTGTGTGACCCTTGCCTTCTTTTTCTATCAATCCTATCGAGACGTTTTAGAACTTCGCGCTTCTTCTTACAGAAATTCCCCACACACGTCTCATTCCATTTTACCACGGCCTCTTGGAATGTTTCAATGCCCTCAGTCCAGGTCTTACCTTCCCATGAGGATTCTACCACTCTCTTGAAATCCTGTTCGAGCGCCCAGGCAGCTTGGTAGTGAAAACTTTTCTTCCTCGTTCTCTTTGAATCCTGCCGATCGGTGTTACAGACCAGCAGACGGTGGTCAGACTTGAAGCGAAGCTCATGATTGACTAGAGTATTGGGAAAGAGATTCAGCCACTGGCAGTTGCAAAAAACCCAGTCCAGCCTCTCTTTGAGATTGTTTCTCTCCCAAGTAAAACGATCTCCTCGTTTATCAGCTACCACTAATCCTATATCTGAAATGCACTCAGCAAATTGTTGCATCGACAGAACGTTTGGTCCACTACCCCCCTGTTTATCCATAGGAGATAGATATGCATTAAAGTCGCCCAAAACCAACCACGGCTCTGGAGATGCATTAGCCAAGGTTCTAAGAGAGTCCCATAACGCGGCTCTCCCCATGGTGGTTGTTTCTCCATACACCGCAGATAGAGAGAAAGAAACACCTGAACTTTTGTTAGTTATGCGACAGTGTAGAATCTGCGCATTTGAGTAACTGTAAATCACCGAGAAGTCATTTCCATTCCACAAAACCCATATTCCGCCAGCATATCCATTTGCTTCAACCCTCAACCAATGACTAAAACCCAGAACTCTAACTACTTTGTCAGCACGCTGTCCACTTATCCGTGGTTCCATTAGACATAAAATATCAATATGATATTTCTTGACCAGGTCTTTAATAATGATGGGGAAAGCACGACTACCGGCTCCCCTACAGTTCCATGAAGCTATGATCACTGCACTTACATTTAGCCCAGGAGTCCAGAGGGACTTACCGAGGATCTTCCACCTTGTGTACTTCATACTGGGTTTCGGCCACAACCGTTTCATACCCTGTCTCCTTTTCATCTGTCCCATTAGTCAAAAGCAGCGGGGAGTCTGGTGGTTCAGAATTTGGGTCATCCAGGCACATTGGGGACGTTTGTAGTCTTTGGGCTTGGGAGTTCGACTTCAGGGTGGGGTGTGTCAAGGAATCAGCGCTGTGGGGGTCTTTCTTAGAATCCACATTCCTCTCTGATTGGGCTTTGATTACCATTAGACCCAATTCCAGATTGTTTCCACTTACCACTGTGTGGTTTCGGCGTCCTTTCCCATGTCTTCCTCTGCTATCTGTATGGCCCATAATGCTCTCATCCGCCTCTTTCACGCTTTTTTTATCTCTGTCTGGCCCAAGGCTTTCCTTAAGCCCATTAATTATTTTAATATTTTCTTTACCTTTAACTTTGTATCCCACTTTTCCCCTCTGCCCGGCTATGCTTCTTCGATCACCCTTCATGTTTCTTGTCTGATAGGGTACTGTTGCCAGGTCCTTCCTATTCTCCACAATAGCCAGCTCCTTCCCGCTTATGTCAGATTGGCCAGTGGCCTTCTCTATGTTAGATCTCTGTATTTGTCTCTCCATCTCTGACTCTTCTACCTCCTCTAGTACATCAAAGCGTGTTCTAAACATTGTGTTTCGCTCTCCTTTCCCATCCTTTGACCTTCGGTCTGTGGTTCTCTGACCACTTCTCTGCTCCGCCGACCTTGGGCTTCAATTTTTCCTCGATTTGCTAAACACCATCCATTCCCCAAATTGCTCCAGCTTCTCCTCTGTTTTCCCCGGTGCCTTTTCTGGCGGTGTTGTGACTACCAGCTGTTCACGGTGGTTTTCTTGTCCGTTCATCGCACAGGCTTTCCATGGGCAGGCCTCCTTTTTATGCCCAAAACGTCCACACGCGAAACATATCACCCCAAGTCCTTCATACTCCACATTGAATACTTCTCCAGCCGCTATCACACGAGGTACTAATCGCTTTTGCAAGTCAAGTTCCACACAAATCCGAACGAACTTTCCTCTTTCCACCTTAGCAGTTGTGGACTGGAAATCCGCTAGCGTGTTTAAATCGACTTTGAGTGTACGACCTATTCTGTCACCCAGTCTTGACATGAACTTATTATTATAGCAATGCATCGGCACATCAGGGATTCTTACCCATGTTGCCACTCGTCGCAATGGGTTCTGGTGAGCCTTGAAATACGGTGACCACCTTTGAACCAGAACTGCGTGTTGCTTCACCGTCCATGGTCCCTCATAGAGCACTTTTCTATAATGCGCCCTCCATTGTTCCTGATCAGTAAACCTCACTAGGAAATAATTGTTTGGGAGGTCGATCAGTTCAAAACTTGCAAACCCCCATAATCTCCGAAAATGGTCTTTTAATGCATAAACATCGAAACGTCTTCCCAACACTGTTAGAACCAGTGCATAATTCCAGGGTCTGCACCAGTCGTTAAACTCCTCCTGGGTTATGGGTACAACCGGGTATACTTCCATTAGTTTCCGTATTTCCTCTGATTCCTCAGGCATCTTCCACATTAGATCATTTTCCTCTGGGAACAGTTCCTCATCTTCCATTGGAGAAGCTCCATTAGCCACTCCATTGAAACCCATCAATGAAGCTTTGTATGAAGGAAACGGTTTTTCCTTGTTCATGGAGCTCTCAGCCTCTTCCTTCTCAGCATGCTTCGGATTACTATCCTCTGCCTCTTTCTCTTCCATTCTGTCGTCCATAATGGCTTGTGGAATTTCTTCGACCTTTTTCTTCTTTTTCCGATCATTCTGATTGTCCGGCGGTGCACGGTCCGGTGGCGTTTTCCTCTGACCTTGGTCAGACATGATACTACGAAGAAGGTTGCACGTATCCCCTGGATTTTAAAACCAGAGCACGTAACAGACATGTTGTCGAAACCAATAATGGGCTGCAAATTTATGAGCGGCCGAAACCAGAAATGGCAAATGGGTCCATTGCCCAGTTTTGGATCTCATCGTTTGCAAAGTGAACGCAGGTAATATATCTCGAAAAAGAAAAGGGGAACAAAAAGGGAAAGATGTGTATAATCCTAGTATGTGAATATTGGGTGTAATTATTTTTTTTTACGTCGTTTTTTTCCTGAACAGACAAACGCAGGAATGAATGAAGAGCATGAGTCCAACCATCAGCGCCTTGCTAGAACAGATCGAAACGAATCTCGAATTTTTTCAATGCCTTGACGAATGATGGGGTTGATAATCAGAAGCGGTGAAGGATGATAAGAACGGCAGCCGTCTTGTGGGCTAATTGTCTTCCCTTTTCTGGGTTTTTTGGCGATGGTTGAAGCTCGTGGGCTAATGAAAGTGGCCCATTCGGCCCATGTTTTGCCCCCATATGTGGGCTCTATAGTCTATTGGGATGTAAGGGGATATATATACCGACCGATCTGATAACCAAATAACGTATTGAGATGACATGGAGCACGATAAATAGGGTGATGATGTTTAATACGTGGAAAATGATAGCCTTGTCACCCAATTGTAATTTGTCAGTAGTGTTTTTTTAATCGATGTCCCTCGTGGCCCAATCACAAAGTGGCAACACTTTGTTTATACTCCGCTGCTAATATAAAAGGTCATAATCCATTTTCCTTATTCAGCCATCCCACCACGCACGAAATAGGTGAATTTGGGCAATACATGGGACCACTAATCCATAGAGTTCGAGGTTAGGATGCTCAATTTATCGCGCTTTCTAGCGAATGGAGGATAAAGGGATCCTTGATCTTTAAGAGACCGGAAGTTGTGGAAGAAGCGGCTGGAGAATGTGGATAAAGGTGTTGTTGGCAACAGTTATATTAGCATTGGTTAATTCTGCTTCTGCCGGTGATACTCTTGACAGAGATGACTTCCCACCAGACTTCATCTTCGGCGCAGGAACCTCTGCTTATCAGGTTCTTCATCTTCCTTCTTCCTCCTGTTGTGATTCGCTGTGTGTGCTTTTCTGAGTTTGAATGGAATTCGGATGACATCGAAAGGTTGAAGGTGCAGCAGATGAAGATGGGAGAACGCCCAGTATACTTGACGTCTTAGCCCTCGACGGTGTAGTACAAATTATCATACTTACTATTCTCTAGCTTTTACCCCACTACACAATACACAGGATTTCATATATTCATGTTTTAATGTTTATTTACTGAGCTTCCATTGATACTATGCGTGCTATCACAATCTTGTGGACGAGGTTTCACAGAACGCTTTTTTTTCCGTGTAATTGGTATTTATTTAGTCTTCCTTGTAATCCCCAACGGGCAAACAAAAAGTTGTTGAATCTCCATTTAAATAAAATTTCCAGAGAACAAGACCCGGGGATATGGAGATAGAACATGCGACCAGTATCACAATTATAAGGTTCGTAAATGTGGCAAATGCAAAAATCACCTGTGGAATGATCAATTCTGATTCGTTTTATGATATGATTAACTGCATTATATAAACTTAAACTTTCTTCCTTTCTTCACTGAAGTCACACGCGCACGTATCTTCTTTGACTTGATTTGACTTGTTGCAGGAAGACGTGAGACTCATGGCTAACATGGGCTTAAATGCATACAGATTTTCCATATCGTGGTCAAGACTTATTCCAAGTTACGGCCTCATTAATCTGTTAACTCATAATACTGCTTCTTGTTTTGAATAATCTGATTCATCTTGTCCCATGAATTTCGCAGATGGAAAAGGAGCAGTCAATCCCAAGGGACTAGAATATTACAACAACCTTATCAATGAGCTCATAAGCCATGGTGATTACTTGTAAACACTATATTTTCAACCCCTAGCACAAGCTCTTCCGTATACACGTTTCAAGCTAGTTTCGAACTTCTTTAAGATTAAGAGAAAGTTTTCAACTGCATTTGTGGTATTAGTTTTTTTCATCATATTGTAGATATCCAGCCACATGTTACGTTGCATCATAGTGACCTGCCACAAGCACTGGAAGATGAGTACGGAGGATGGGTTAGTCGTAGAGTAGTGTAAGACAACTTACGCTGCCTGCCTTGCTAGTTATACAAAACGAATCACTTTCAGTTGTGAGAAACATATATATTATATGCATGCTGTTTTGCAGGAAAGACTTTGAAGCATATGCGAATGTGTGCTTCAATGAATTTGGTGATAGAGTTAAGCATTGGACCACGATGAATGAGGCAAATATATTTGTGCTCTGTGGTTATGATTTGGGAATGCTGCCGCCTCAGCGATGTTCATCTTCCATTATAGGCATAGCTAACTGCTCCAAGGGCAATTCTTCAACTGAGCCATATCTGGCAGCCCATAATATGTTGCTAGCACATGCATCAGCTACTGCATTGTATAGGAGAAAGTATCAGGTATCCTCTTGAAATTGCAAGAGTGAGTGACAAATGTTTAATTAGACCGCCATCCTAGTACTAATCGTTTTATATGAAATGCAGGAGCTACAACGTGGATTTATAGGGATTAATATCTTTACTATGGATTTTTCTCCTCTAACAAATACTACTGAAGATTTAAGCGCCACTCAAAGGGCTCAAGATTTCAATCTGGGTTGGTAAGTAGTAATTCATGATTGCTCTTCAATATGTCTATAGTAAATGTGTTAAGTCTGTTAATGGTATCGATGCGGTTGTGATGCTGCAGGTTTTTGAATCCCATAATGTTTGGTGAGTATCCCGAGACACTTAAAAGAAGTGCAGGCTGGAAGCTTCCTTCCTTCACTAAAGCTGAATCAAATATGGTGAAGGGTTCAATTGACTTCCTGGGAATTAATTTTTACTACACATGTCACGTGAAAAACTACCCCAGCAGCTTACCAATGGGGGACAGAGACATTCTGGCAGATTTGGCCTTCATATATTCATGTACGCTGTTCTAAGCTGTTTTTCTGCTTTACCAACGCAGCTTCAATTTTATCAAATCCTAACTATCCATGTCTTAAATTGTAATTAAATAAATGCAAGGTATCGAGACGACTACTTAATCTTATTTGTGCTTGTAACAGGTTTTGGGAATGCTACATTTGCCGTTGAGGTAAGCATTGAAATCAGGTTTCGTTCCTCTTGTTTTAATATTGGAGCTTAAGTTTTCCAACACTCACTGATTTTTTGGGTCAGATTCCAGTTAGACCCTGGGGATTGAAAAACTTGCTGGAATTATTGAGGAACTCTTATGGCAATTTTCCCATTTACATCCATGAAAATGGTTTGCTTCTTCCCCCGTCTCAGTCTATGTTTCCCTTAACAAAATTAACCGTCCTCCATTGTCAAGTAGGGCACAGTGGTGACTAAGTCTATAAACTTCACAGGTCAACAAACACTACGGGATTCTTCATTGGATGACTGGTCAAGGGTCATCTTCATGCATGAATACATTAAGAGTGTGCTTGATTCACTCAGGTAACATGATTTTCTTCTCCTCAACTTCACTTCCAGTTAAGGTGATATCTCAGGAGTATTGATGGGTTTTTCCTGTCCTTTTCTTTGTTCTTGACACATTGAAAGGAACGGAGTGAACGTGAGAGGCTATTTTGTATGGTCCCTTTTGGATTTGCTCGAGATAATAACGGGATATCAAACCAGTTATGGGCTATATTACATAGATCTGAACGATCCAAATTTGAAGAGGCAACCTAAACTATCTGCTAAATGGTACTCCGATTTTCTGCATAATAGGAGTATGAATCCGAAGATCACTACAGAACTTGAGAAGAGTGCACCTATGCTCTCTGCTGCCGCATAGTGCCACTTAGGACCAAATAAGGAGAGGCTTAAAACTCAGGAACCATTCATCCTTCTCAGTCTTGTAATTTTCTAATGTTATCATTCATGGTAGAATTACATGCTTCATCTTATTTTGAAGAATTTGCCGATTTCTGAATACAGCAATCTTATTTGGATGGTAGGACTCAAAATCTCAACTGCTTCATCCTTTTTTTTCTTTGGGCTTCATTTTTTTTAATTAATTTAAACGAAGTTCATGCACGGGCATGGAGCTTGCTGGTGCTAGTGCTTATAAGCCATCTAGATGTTGCCAGCAGAACAGAATAATGTAGAAATGCATATGAACGACAGATATTTTATGATGAAAACAGGGGACGGGGAGGGACAGTGCAAAACAGAGGCGTCTATTGAACACTGGAAATTATTCAAATTACCGGAGGAAGGGGGGGGGGAGGAAAAGGACTGTTCTGACTGAAAATTATTCATGAAACAAAAACCTATGACCCTAGAGACTCCCGGTAGCTAAATCAAATTGACGCAAACTCTTGGCTCCTCTGGAATATCTACCAATTCCTCTATCTCTTTCTTGTGATTGCTGCTCCGTCTGATGATCCAAGTTGAAGCATCTTTAGAGATTATGGGAGGGGCAGAAGTAAGAGCGGAATCCCAGATTGCATTTTCTGGGCGCATATATAACCACAAAAGAAGTACGAGAGAAGCCATGGCAAATACCATGAAGCTCACAGATCTTATGTCCCGCTTTAATAGTCATTGGCTCATGGCATAAGCTTCTCGTTATACAAGTAAACAATTAATTGTTTTGCTGAACAATTAGGAAAACGTCGCAACACGTTGATATTGTTGCCGGTTTCGTTGTTGTGATAAATGCATACATCGTGCGAGTCAAGGTGGTCAATTTAGTGGCTGTTTAAATTGGGTTTGCATTATACGAAAAGCATGAGAAGAATTTTAACTCATAAAACACGATAAAATTATAATCAATTCTCTTATTTCCCAAACACACTCTTAATTAATGTGACTGTCTTTATCAAACTAGGGTGTTGGTTAAGGAATCGATGAAAAAACAAGCACCATATTTTGTTGCCTTTTGCTGGTTCTATTATTTCTGCTTAAATGCATATCTGACGCTGCCAAAGGTAGTTGGAAAATTGGTAACTCATCTTTATCTCTCTCTTTTTTTTTTCCCCCCTTGACGTCGTTAACTCATCGTTATCAACACCTTAGACTTGAACTATCGCCATTCATAAGACGCACACTAACCTGCCACTGCTGGGCGCCCAATAAAGTATAAGGGAAGGCCATCAACAACGGAATCACTTCAGTTTTTTGATCAAGTTCGAATAAAACCACAACCGTATTAATACTGGTCATTTAATCAAACCCCGTTTCCTCAAGTAACTTGTCATAACTAAGTGGTTACTGGTTACTTGAACCCGTTATTTTACAGATAGCATAAAAGCACATATGACCAAGAGTATTGCTGCCAAAGGAATCTCGTCAGCAACATGGCTCACTGTGAATCATTTCCCCCGTCTTAGCCCGGGGGCCAGTCCATCCGTCGTCCCCCAAGAAGATGCACATGAATGTGGTAAACTGATTGGCCTGCCAAAAATAAAATTTCAACTCAGATTTGAAAATTGCTATTAAAAAGGAAGCTTGTGTACGTGGTTGTGTCTGCTGAGAGCAAAACGGATCAACTTGAACATATTGACATGGAGGACACTTACATCCCTCTGGCCCATCATTTATTACGATTCTAAAGCCATCATCAAGGCCTTCTTGCTTGGCAACCAGCTTCGCAGTGTATAGAAGCCGGCCAAGAATCTCACAGTGTCTCTCCTCAGCCTGGAGAAAAAGGCCATAACATTAAAGTCCAAAAACAAACGTTTCCAAGTTAAAATGCTGATGTTGGTGATGGTTTTTGCAAAACTAAATGCGACCCCAACATTTGTCACCTGACACTGACACCCCATGCCCACAAAGATTAGTGGAGATCTAGAAGCATGTACTCATATCATAAAAGCATGATCACAGGTAAGGTCAAAACCTTAATAGCGAAGATTTTCCAGAATGGTCCTAGAAAGCTTTCCTAATTAATAGATCCTATTTCGTCATATACTAGAAAAGCATGTGCGGATATGCATACCTTGGACAACCCAGTTAACCCATCTTTCACTTTTGGAATGATTAGAACGTGTACTGGCGCTTGAGGGTTAATATCCCTAAAGGCAAGGACCTGGAAAATAGAAAAGGAACACAATAGGATCATAAAGTTCTACAATACAAATGCATATTTCCACCCTTTAGTGTCACCCTCCTGGTGCATACAATGCGGTACTAGAGAGGAAACAATCTCCCACAATTGCATTCAAACTCTAAAAGACTGTTTGAGCGATTTAAATCTTGGCATGATCAGTCAGTCCAAAGAGTGAGGAAAATGTTAAAAAGAATAAACACGAGCTTTTCAAAACTTAAACATTTTAACTGGATTTTAAAACATGGCCATTTCTCTATAATTGTGTTTTTCAATGTAAATATAAGCATTTTCCCCGTTATGAAGCATGAACCCTCAAAAACCAAGATGTCCGATCAGGGCCATATCAAGTAAGGTCATTGTGTTCATGTCAGTTACACATGCTTTCCAGTGTCTATGTCATCTCTTTTAGGAAGCGACATTTGAAACATGATCAGATAACTCAAATTCCCTGACAGAAACAATAAGGTTAAAGAGCCGAGCACATTGAAATACTGCCCAGTCCCTCTCAAAAGAAATCAAGAAAAAGGGGGAAAAGCTACAAGTGAGATAAGTTGAAGACAAGATAGAACGTCAGGTTGTACCTTATCATCCTCGTAGACTACAGTAGAAGGAATTTCCTTATTGATGATCTTGTCAAATCTACGCATCACATGATACAGAAGTAAATATATCAAACTTCAACGCTAAGCATTCAGATTTTTCGAAAATAATAGTTTAAGGGTACAAATAACATATCCATCCTCACTGGGTAGCGTACATGAATTAAATCCCATCAATACCCAAAAGATAGTTTGAAATAAAAAAGACTACTTCAAGCATTTATACTTATAGCATGAACAGTAACAAGGCGCCCGTAAACATTCACCATCGCCTTATTCCAACATGTCATAAAACATTCTTTGTCAAGAAAGATTGTGGGTTTAAACATAGAATCCATTTGAGCACCCAATCTACCCACACAAAGAACAATCATTTTATGGCTTTGTACAAACGGTGATTCAGCCAGATGATAAGAAGATCATCCGAAAACAAAAATTCAGACAAGGAGACAGTCGAATAAATGAAGCAATGAAAACCAGAAATGCAAAAACAAATTGCGGAAGGGATTCTAAAAGTAAATTATAGAAACCATACATTGTAGGAGCATCGGAAGGAGTCGCTGCAAGAGCAGCTTCTTTCTCAGAAGCCATAGTTGCTGACTCGCCGTGACCTGCCAGGGCTGACGCCGATCGTATTTCTTAAAAATATTTATGGGCTTTTTGATGGCCTAAACTTTGGGGGCTTTTTGGCCCAATAGGGGGAGCATATAATTAAAAAAATTAAAAATTACCGGATTCCTATTTTTCTTAGAAAAAATTGACAAAAAATTCCTATTTGAAAATTTAATTATCTAAAAAGATTTAAATTTGAGTATGAATAAATATGGTCTGTGAGTGCAACATATCTTTCGTTGTATACGAATGACTTCTGTATTGATGATTATTGTACATAACTGATGATATGTTGTAGTCACGGATTATAGTTATATTTACTCAAATTCAAGTCTTTTTAGCCAATTAAACTTTCAAAAATAGATTTTTTTCCGATTTTTTCTTTTTTTAATCTCAAATAAGTGTACGTGATTAAAAATTTATAACAGTATAATAAATTTTCAAGCTTTATCTACCCAAAAGAATTTCAAGCTTTAAGAAATAATTATACAAGAAGTGAATAAATTTGCATGAGAATTCAATATACTTTTGTTTTGTACAATAAAATTTAATAGTAGGTCATAACCCTTCTATAATGCTTTTGTGCTAAATAATGTGGATAACGCATAATTCATATTGATATTTTATGAAAATTTTTAATCACTTCGCCGGATACTATCCACATTGTATTGTTTGAAGCTCTCTTCAAAACAATATTTTGATAGAAATCATTATCATAAATCATTAGTATTGGTATCTATAACATAAATGCTGTGTTCTCTAATTTTTCTTAAAGTAAATTATGTAAATTTTTAAATGATTTGACTCATTCCAAACTGGCTAAATTTACAAGTTTATGGCACAGGATCCAACAACACATCGCTAACTTCCCTTTTATTTGCAAACAGAAATTTTTGCATATCACTTTCAAGTAGTAGGGCATTATGCAGCAAGAGATTCCATAGTCGCATTCGTCTCAAGTTGCACAGTGAGCTTCTGATCCATGCTGTCGCATTTCACAGTTCCGTGCAGAAAGTTGGAGTACCATTGAGCGGAGAGCTTAGGTCGCCTTGTCAAATTGGGATCATTCACATCTATATAATATAGACCATAACTGGTTTCGTACCCAGTAAGTAACTCAAACATATCCAATAACGACCATGCAAAATAGCCTCTCACGTTTGATCCATTCCTTTCAATAATCCAAAGCATAAACAAGAGAAAGATTTGTTAAGCATCATTACGGAACAGAGATAAGTTGATTGGAAGTAACCAAATTGGAGAACTGTTTGTTACCTCAACGAACAAAGAACTTGTCCAATGTATGCTTGGAAGTACTTCACTCTTGACCAGTCATTTATTGAGGATTCTGGCGAGCAACTTCTCGCAGTTTGTTGACCTGCAAAATCCAAAGGACTTTATAATGCAGGAACCAAATCTTGTTTCGTGGCAAGTTCAAACCCAATCTTGTTGAGAGAAGACATAAAAGCAAACCATTTTCGTGGATGTAAACTGGGAGATTCCCATAAGTATTCTTCAACAAATCAAGCACTCTTATCAATGCCGAAGGGGTAATTGGAATCTATATCCGGACATCACAAATATTAATGGTCAATCAATAGACTGAAGCTCCATCCTTAAAACAAAAGTATTAGCTTCTTGTTTTAACTTTTACCTCAATGACGGATGGATCATCCACAATATCTGCCACAGCCAGGTAATGCATCATTAAGCACTCGTATCAGTCGTTTATATAGTCATATTTTAGTGACACAAACACACAGAAATGGTTTATAATACAACATACCAATATATTTGAATTCCATATCTTGCATAACGCCTCTGTCTTCCCCCTGAAAGCTCCTGGGATAGTCTTGGGCGTATAATGAATAGTAAAAATTTAATCCTATGAAGTCAATGGAGCCCTTAACTAGATCTGACTCAGTTTTTGTGAATGAAGGAAGTCTGGAGCCTATGTTCTTTCTCATTTCGTCAGGATAATCTCCAAACACTATGGGATTCAGAAACCTGCAACATTACAGCAGCGTTGGCGGCGCAACATAAATCACAATGGACAAATTATAGAGAGAAATTGTTAGCCAAATTTCTACTTACCAACCGAGAATCAACTTGTTTGCCCTTTCAGAGGCGCTTAAATCTTCTGAAGTGTTTGTTAGAGGGATAAAATCGAAAGCAAAGATATTGATTCCAACATGTCCACCCTGCTTCTCCTGCATTAGTTAACATTCAAAATGTCCTTCATATCACCAAACATACGCAAGAAAGTTTGTGAGGCCAATATTATATATAAGAGCTAGACATTAGGCACGTGTATTGCACGGAGTCTGAAATCAATCTTACTGGTTATAGCTTATAAAGTGTGACTTCAAATAGATTTTATTATATGCATTGATGATACCTGGTACTTTGTCCTGTACAAGGTAACAGCAGATGCATGTGCTAACAATAAGTTATGAGCAGCCAGGTATGGCTCAGATGAGGAATTGCCCTTAGAGCACTTGGTTACAGGGGAAGAAGAACATCTTTGAGGTGGTAGCAATCCCCAGTCGTAGCCTCCAATCACAAACACATTAGCTTCGTTCAGAGTGGTCCAATATTTAACTCTATCTCCAAACTCTCTGAAGCACACATCTGCAAATTCTTTAAAGTCTTCCCTGCAATATACCATATAATACAAGCACATGCTTTCATATCTATAAAGTATGTGAACCCATTTTGTTCAAGATGCCAGCTAGGAGAGAGCACAAGATGCCATACACCACTCTTCGACTAACCCATCCTCCATATTCATCCTCGAGAACTTGTGGTAGGTCACTGTGATGTAATGTAACATGTGGCTGAATACCTGCAATATGGTGTTGAAGATTAAGTATTAGAATGTATGAGTTGAGTTTTGGACTTTATATACCCAATGCAGTACTGTGGAATGAAGCCGGAGATTCATTGAGAATCGTGATTTATCGAGAATCACCATATCTTATGAGATCATTGATGAGGTTGTTGTAATACTCCAGTCCCTTGGGATTGACTGGTCCTCTTCCGTCTGAGAAAAATATGCAAGAGAACAAGACGGTCAGACTCAGAACAAGAAACTAAATACTCACATATGTAAGTTAAACAGTTTGGTGGAAGATTGTAACTTGGAATGAGTCTTGACCACGATATGGAAAATCTGTAGGCGTCTAACCCCATTTTGGCCATTATTTCCACATCTTCCTGTAACAAACCGAATCATCATTGCACATAACCAGCAAAATGCAAACTGCTCATAATTTCCTGACATATTTCACAGTTTCTGCAATTCAAATGGTGTTTCTAGGTCATTGTTACTAATTATAATTAGTCCTTGGCCGTTGGCTTGTGAAACATCAGGAATACATGCTTGACATTGAATAAGCCTCGTATATCGACGAACCTTGTATTTGTGGTATTGGTCGCATGCTCTGTCTGCGAGTTCGTTGGTCATGTTGCCTGAAATCTCAATCAGATGGGAAATCAATAGTCATAAATTAGCAAAAGTGACCCATATCAAGTAGTTGTCAATAAATTTATTGTCAATAAATATATCAACATATACAAATCTTGAAATATACATCAGTATATCAGAGCCCTCTTAGGTAGAGGAAACTGAATTACTGAGAGTACCATTGTGAGCAAAGGTATCAAATATGCTTGGCGTTCTCCCATCTTCATCAGCTGCACCTTCAACCTTTCAAGTTATCCAAATTCCCATTAAAGAAAGACACAGACCACAATCACACAAATAAATCTGAACTATGGCAATCAGATGTGATGTACAACTTGTCCAATGATTTAGTTTAGATTTGAAGTATTCATAGTGGGTGACAGTGACAATAAAGAAGTCTAGTGTACTAGAGAAACATCAAGAAGATGACTTGTTGAGAGAACCTGATAAGCAGAGGTTGCTGCACCGAAGAGAAAGTCAGGAGGGAAATCATCTCTGATAAATGTGTCACCAGAAGCAGCCTGCACTATCAATGGCAGTGCTGCAATTAACACCTTTAACAACAACATCCTCTTCTTCTTCTGCTTCTCTCTGTGTTGTTTTTAACTTCTCCAAATATCAACCTAAGTCTTTTTCTTCATGTGTTCATTAATGGATCACGGAATTTATAGCCACTAGGGAATGACAGAAACCAAGATATAATGCTAATGTGCAATCCATAGGGAGGAGCGGACAGTGCAGCATCTCAAGTATTTGCAATATTTAAATCCTTACCTGACATTTAATTAATTTGTTGGACTTAATCTATTTATTGCTGGAATAGTGTAATGAATAATGGGCACTACTTTGTTGTGATGCTACCGACTCCTCCGGAGGACATTTTTAATTCTGTGACATAAGGCGAGCTGATATGATCAGATCTTGAGCACAAGATACTTTACTTTATGGTCAATTACCAAAACTCAAAGAGTATGAATGGTTAGTCAGATTTTAAGCGGGATTACACAGTGAAAGCCAAAAGTATATATACTTTTCTAAAGGGTTAAGATACAAATTTGCCTCGAAATTTTTAATCAAAAGTATTGGATACCCGAAGCTTTTTTTGAAGCAATTTTGTTCTGAAAATTTAAAATTATAGCAATATTGTTCTTTATCATTAAGAAATTTTAATTGTCAACGTGTAACAGTCTAACATTAACTATTTCAATGGTTTGTCATATGTTGAATTTTGTGACGTAGGCACAATGCCGGATCAAGAAAGTAATGGGATTTGGTATACGCTCTCATGCAATGTAATACATGTGCACTTGCCTGTGCAAGGAAAAGGAAATTTGTTTTTAATTCTTTTCTTCCCATTATCAGTACTTATTGTATCGGTTCATGATCCTTTGTTTTTTGGCCAACGGTTCATGATCCAATTCATAGATATAGGTTTTATTTGCGTCACTCAGATTTTAATGATTCAAATTTATTATTAGAGGATACTAATAACTTGTCCTCATCCGTTCAAAGCAAAAACCTAACGTTTCATTGTGATATCTTCAAATAAAATAAAAATATGTCTAGTATTTTTAGTTTCTTTGAAAACACTTAAATACTAGTTTCTACCCCTAATATAAAAATTAGTTGGGGAGTTGAGTTTATTCATAAATGTTAAATCTCAACCTATTTTGTTTTTTATACTTATCATTTTTTTCCAAACTATTTCTATTAATTTCACATATTAAAAGAATTTATCTTAAGGAATAATTTCGAAGCATTTGTTTTCATGCCCAGAAGTCAGTTGAGCCCTTCGTACATTGTGAAACTTCATTCTTACAAACGAATGAAAATTATTCTACCCGGCCTGCGGGGGGGAGGATAGGGGCACACAAGCAAATTGCCTTTAAATGACATCATGCAGAGACGGCATCGATGCATTCTTCTCGAGTTCTATGGGAAGCTCTGGATCAATAGTCCTTCTATGCAGAAAATTTGAGAACCATCGAGCAGAGAGTTTTGGTTGCCTTCTCAAATTCTGATCATTCAGATCGACATAATATAGTCCAAAACTGATTTTATATCCACCCAGCAACTCGTACACATCCAACAAAGACCATACAAAATAACCTTTCACGTTCGATCCATTCCTTTGAGCACGTAAATTATCACGAAAAGAACAGGAAAAAGAAATTTTATCAGCATTTGTGAAAAAATGACCAGCTTTTGATGTTAAGAAGAGAAGAAGACAATGGAATAGGTCAAAACGAAGACATGATACCTCAAACCATCAAGCACAGCCTTAATGTGGCCATGTAAGTACTTCACCCTTGGCCGATCATCCAATGACGAGTTCCGTGGTGTTACTTGACCTGCAAAGTTATATTAAGACGTTGGTTTTGTTGAGAGAGTCAGAGACAAAGACAAAGATAGACAAAGACGTACCATTTTCATGGATGTAAAGGGGAAGGTTGCCGTAAGATTGCTCCAATAAGTCCACTACCTTTTGCAAATCCCTAGGCGTTGTAGCATTAAACATACCACCTGAAACCATGAACGGAGGAATGAAGTTTGTCATAACTCTTACCTCAGACACAACTGTAGCATTTTGCATTCGTTAAGCAATTTTCTGAGTTCCAAACTGATTTAATACTTCATTGATCAACAAGCTATATCATCATTTGCCACCATAGCCTATGTATTCGTCAAGATCAAGATCCTACTCATCATTGTGCCAAAAGCTCAAACTGTTATTAATAAGTATTCAACCTTTTTTTCCTTACAATTTCTCGAAGTCAGAATTGAGATGAGACGCTGCAGTCTGCACCCACTATAGGCGTCAGAAGCAGAGTTGCTAGGTCTACAATATCTATAGGCAATGCTGGTCTGATATTATAGAGAAACGAGGAAGATATGCCATCTGATAAAGGTGATATAAGAGGAAAGAAATCATTATCAGTTCATAACATACCTACTATTTCCACAGCAGCATCTGTGAAAGTGCTACTGCCCTCCACTTGGTGGCCTGGAGGGCTGTTCTTAATATAAGATGTGTAGTAATAATTTATTCCAAGGAAGTCAATTGAACCCTTCACTAGATCCAATTCAGTTTTGGTGAAGGAAGGAAGCCTGGTGCCCACATTCGTTTTCATTGTGTCAGGGTAGTCTCCAAACATTATGGGATTCAAAATCCTGCAACATCATAACTCATAGATGCTATAACATGATCACAGTAATTAAACATATCAGAAAGAATTCACTTGGCATATTGATGCTTACCAACCCATTAGCAAGTCCTTTGCCCTTTCAGTGGCATCTAAATCTTCAGTAGTATTTGTTAGAGGCAAAAGACCAAAAGTAAGGATATTGATCCCAATAAACCCATGCTGCTTCTCCTGCATTTAAGTCGATAATTCAAATCACTATAGGGCAATCTAGCAAGTGCCATTTATTCTCCAGATTGAAAGAGTGAAGGAAGCATCATGTAAGAATACCTGATACTTTTTCCTATACAATGAAGCAGCTGCCGCATGTGATAACAAAATATTATGAGCTGCAATGTACGGCTCAGTGGAAGAATTTCCCTTGGAGCAATTATTTACAGGGGACGGAGAACATCTTTGAGGAGGTAGGATTCCACCATCGTAGCCCCCAATCACAAATATATTTGGCTCATTCATCGTGGTCCAGTATTTAACTCTGTCTCCAAACTCTCTGAAGCACACATCTGCATACGCTTTGAAGTCTCTCCTGTATATATAATACACATACATGTTAATCACCGTAAACAAATAAATATTTTACAACTTTCTAGCTGGGAAGGTTACACAGGATGACATACACTACTCTACGATTGAGCCATCCTCCATACTCATCCTCAAGTGCTTGCGGCAGGTCACTATGATGTAATGTAACATGCGGCTGGATATCTGCATAATGATGAAAAAGCGGGTAATATTAGCATATATCCAACTTGTCTTAGGTGCTTAATATGTGGTTTTAACAATCAATCACCATGGCTGATGAGTTCATCGATAAGGTTGTTGTAATATTCCAGCCCCTTGGGATTGACTGGTCCTTTTCCACCTGAAAATATACAAGAACAAGGCGTACGGTTAAGCATAGAACATCAAGAGTAGTAGGGATGTAAAGTAATATTGGCTTGGACGATGGTAACCTGGAATAAGTCTTGACCACGATATGGAAAATCTGTATGCATTTAATCCCATTTTCGCCATCAGTTCCACATCTTCCTGCAATAAATCAATGTTTACATCTAGTAAGCCACACAAATAGTAATGCAGGATGCATAGGTTTCTTAATACATGTAAGAGGAAGGAAATGAGATGTGCGTGAGTTTGAAAGTAATTGTTAATCAATAAATAACACGCTTAGTAGTCATAGTCATCACAGGGTCTTGTTTTTCTCTAGTTATCATGCGTGTGATTTTCCATGAACAAAATGCCTCTTTAAATTTTACGGACGGACCTTATATTTGTGATATTGATCGCATGATTTGTTTCCATAGCCTCCAGACATGCCAACTGAAAATTTAATCGATAAGAGCAGTCAATAACAAATTTCAAACTTCAAATCAAACCAAATGATAGCAGACTAACGCATTATCGTCTTATTACATCAACTGTCAATGAATAAGCAGAAACTGATGGAATATTCAGTGATTTACATGAGAGAACCCTCTTTGCTCAGGTAAATGCGATAGAATCGCATGATAAGTTTGTTAAGTAGAACAATGATTAAGTCCATTGAAAATCATAATGTGATGGAGTGAAAGAATTTGGAAGTTTGTGAATACGGTGGAGGAGAAGGTACATGCAGTGCGGGCGTAGGTATCGAATATGCTGGGGGTCCTTCCATCTTCCTCTTCTGCACCTTCAACCTTTGAGGATATCAGAATTGAATGAAAATTTAAAAGAGACGGATAGACGTATACAGATAAAACGAAGAATTAGGTTCTTATGATGAACAAGAAGACCAGAGAAGAAGAACCTGAAAAGCTGAGGTTGCTCCGCCGAAGAGGAAGTCAGGTGGGAAATCATCTCTGCTATATGCATCAGCAGCAGATGCAGCCAGTAGCCATATCAATGCCGCAAATGACGCCTTCCACAACATTTTCTGATTTTTCTTCTTCTTCTTCTTCTGCAGATGATATCAGAACTCTCTCCTATATTATCGAACAGAAGAACTTTCCTGATATAGATAAGATTCGTCGAGGGTTCCAGTAATTGAGAGGCACAACGAAACATGTCGACACTATATTGGCCCCTGCTGATTCTGACGTCAATCAGACGACCAATTGATAAAGAAGGTCAGAAGAAAAATGCGACTTGTATTCTTTTAAGTACACGGCTGTCGGATTGGGTCCATTGTGAAATATTGCATCAGGTTACAAAATCTGAAAATGACCCCCCCCCCCGGGAACTTCACGATTCTGAATTTAAACCATTTGCCGCTGATCTCCAGCGGACTAGAACGACAGTCGCAGGAACAGTCAAGGGAGCCTGTCCCGCCAGATTTTCTATTTAGAATAATTAATTTATTATTATATATCCATATATATATTATTAGAACAATTTTTTAAAATAATCTGATAGTGAAAAAATGTAACAGAATAACATATCATGTATTCATGTATAAAGATGTAAGAATTTTCAAAAACATTCAAAGAGAAGCTATGCACACTAATATGTTAATTTTGAAAAAAAAAACTGTAAAGAATACCAATAAAATTTAATTTCTCAATATTATTTTAATATATGCAAGATGTGAACTTTGAAAAAAAAAAAAAAGTATATGGTTTTAGCACATCCTCTCGACATATGTACGTTTTCCACTTGAAAGAGCGTCACGCTAATCTATTTAAATTAGTTCAAAACAAACAGTTTTGCATTGTATGAAATAAATATGTAAAAAAATTTATTTTATAAAATAGAAATATAATTTTTTTTTATATCCAAATTTTACGCAGGGGTTCATGTTCTTTTTAGATGATACCAATATTGGACAGAACGAACCTATATTATACTTTCTGACGTTAACCCAGGCACCCCATTCTAAAATGCCTCCCCAAGTACTGTAACAGGGAACCGAACCCCCTTTTTTTTTAGGTGCGAGAGTGTAGTTCTTACTGCACGGATGAGGGGTAATACAAAGTTAGCATCATGAGCCCAATTTCCGGGAAATGGAATCTAGTCCATGGACCAAGTTTTGCTAACTCTTGGGCTTTGAGGCAGTCCCCTGTGACCATGGTCCAACATCCACTTCCGTCCCCATTTGATAAGAGGCCCAATAATCTGGTCCACTTGATAAGAGCCCAATCATCAGAACAGGAGATACTAAATGGCAATGACCGATCTTTGCCCAGTCTGATGTGGAATATTGATTCAATCATCATATTCTCTTGTGACCTCAAAAACATGGCTCAATTGGAACTAATATATATTAGGAGAATTACAGTGAAGTACTAAGAAAGAAAAACAATTGCAAAAAGAATTTCAGATGTTGTTATTTTCTATTCTGAAATTTATTATTACAAACTGCTTAGGTTGTTATTAAAAAATTTTAGTAATTTTTTATTTATTTCAGAACTCTCTGCAATTCTCCCTGTACACTACTCCTGAAGTCTTTAATAAAAGATCTAATTATTTGAGTATATTAGAGATGTTAATTAAATTAGTTAATATGATATTTTTTTAAACACTCTAATTATCTTTCTTAATTCCCTCTCTTTCTCCTACTTGATTATTGTTAAGAAAATGTCAATAAAGTTGATTTAAGAAAAACTGATAAACATATAAAATAGGTCTTATATATAAAACTAATAGCAAGTCTCAATTTCAGTCCTCAAGGCAATGTAATGCCGCGTAATAACACTTGATTTTTTTTACATATAATTTTACATGTTTTAATTATTTTATCCTAAATTATTTTAACCTAAAACGCGATTAATTTTGTTGAAAATTTAATGTATATAAAACAAAAATTTTATTCCAAATTTTTTTTTGTTATAAAAGAATGGACCCGTCACGCGAGAAATCAAATAGCAGGAGTTCGGATTGGTTGATTTCGTAGCATCATTCCTTTATTAAAATTATTATGTTACCATTATAGCATTGGTTTGCTTAATGATTGTTTTATTTTCTCGACCGGATAATAACTCATTTACGTATACATTTTTCCAAACGCGAGTTCATGAGTCTTGTCTGTCATGAGGAGGGACTAATCTCTGTTTGTGTTTCACCAAACCAACGAGACTGATTTTCCTTTTGAAAAATAAAGGATAATAATTGAACAATAAGGCATAAGCCGATAACTATTTGCTTTTATGGGATTTTGACAGTGACCTTTATATTTTATTATATTTTAATATTTTATATTAATGCCTTTCCGAAAAGGAGAAAGAAGAAAAAAAAAGGGATAATCACGCATCCACGCTTTAAAAAGGCGTCATTCACAGGGAGACCATAAGCAATAGTATATAATTACCAGTCTGCCGGGTTAATAATTCAAGACGTTAACATCGGAAATCATCAAATCCCGGGTCCCATAAGAACAACGGACCCCCGGGGGGGGGGGGAAGAGCATCGCCAGAACGGTCAATCTTTTCTACAAAACATTTTATTTTGTTAACAAAAATATGATACTTAATTAATATTCTGATTTCGGATAACTTAATTGGCCTATTAGAATGAAATCGTACCCGTACGATCTCTTAAAAGTATCTGAAAGAACCGAGACCCCATTCTTCCATCTCGGGAGATTATCATAATAGCTTGTCTTTAATTGTTTTTTTTTTCCTCCCCTTTTGGCCGGTACTTTCTTCAGGTTAAAAGTTCATGAGATAAGAAAATATTAAACATTAAATTTAAAAAGAGGTGAAGTAGACCCCATAAAAAAGGGGAAAAGGACCCCATAAATATTCTTCCTAGTTACGCTTTTTTTTTTTTTTTCAATCTTTCTAGTCACGTTACTATCTGCTTTATTTAAAAAAATCACTGTTCCATTTGACAGTTAAAAGTTTGGCCCAAAAAAAAAAGACAGTCAAAAGAAACTCTTTAGCTCCTGCTTTCTAAATTCACGTTTAACAATTGCTGCGCATTAATATCAATATATTACCTCCAGTACTATAAATAACATCTTATAATTAGGACTACGGGTAATAAAATATTAAAAAAAATTAATAAATTACCCCATTCATAACTAGCCATCAATATAGCTGATATATCAGAATCAACACGGGATCCACTCACAATGATCAGTGAGGGGAATAATCATTAATAGCCAACAAAGAAATTTTGGACATATAATGATAGCAACGTGGACCTGCGTAATGAATGAATTGGTATAATCAAGTGCTTCCCCTCTAAACTCCCTAAATAAAAAATAAACAAATTAGTTGCTTGCAATTATATATAAAGAATTTGTGACACTTTTTTAAATTTATATTAATGAACAAAGATAAAATATTTCACTGTGAAAAAAAATTAGTATGAGAAGAAAGAAAATAAGGCGGACCAAATCAAAATACTCATATACACCTTATATTTAGGATTACGGCATAAATGTGCGTCAACATGTGCGCTGTTCTGCAACTAGGTTTTGTGGAAGAAGGTTTCATTAGAATTTTAGAATGCGAATCCTCGTACCTGTCACCAGCCGCTTATGCTCCTCGTCTTCCACATCATCTGACAGCGGAGTGGCCTCCAACTCCCTCGAAAAAGCAACCTTTTTATAAAGGCAATGGATCAGACGGAGAGCCAATAAAAGAAAACGATGGAATAAACTATCATTTAAAATGGGTAACTTATCTGATGAGCAACGGCTATGAAAGTACCATGAGGGTGTTAAAAAATGGGACTTTTCGTTTGTGGAACACATTTAAAAAGATAGCATAAGCATGAAGCTCCTGACACTTGGTTTCTCAGAGGAACAGAAAGAGATTGAGTGATCGAGAATGTTAAGAGGATGTTTATCTCTTGTAGATTGATGAAAGAACACATGCACGTGGGTGTCCTCCTCGGTGGGATGCCCACGCGTATTCTTATGCATGCATTACATGTGCCATTCTATGACTTTGTCTGTTCATTCCCATTTCTCAGATCAGATTATACAGTTGGAAGTTTCCAAATTGGTCAGTGATTTCATCAGCTCATAGTCATCTAAGCTAAGCTATAAACTCTCTCAACGCTCACTTGCTTCGTGATTTATGATGAAGCCTACTCTGGTGGATTGGTTTGCCCGGATGATCTTCTTCTTCCTCTTTTAATGCAAGTGCTTTACTGACATATATAAGAGTTCCAAACATTCAGGTGTTCATTGTAAAACCAGTTGAGAGATTTCGCTTCTATGTCTGGTTCATCTTTTTGCTGTCTCTAGGCATACGATACTTAAAGATTTTCTAACTCAAATTTTCGTATGTCATTAAATGCGTATTGCATCTTTGTTCCTCTGTGTTCTTAGTCTTCAAACTAGGAATTTCGACTTGAAAATGACAAATAAGTTGAATGCTTAGTTTTTTTTCTCTATTTTTGGTAAGACTCATGAATTATCTGGTTATTATGCTGATTCATAAACCAACTCATGTTAACCCTTATACTTGCCTCTTACTCCAACCGAGATGTTGTATGTGTTTGGATCAAACTAAAATTAGTCTTTATCTTTCAAGTATAACTATTTTCATTTTTTGGAGGAGGAAAAAAAAAAGCCCTACGCGTCAATGGTTAGTTGAAGCTCATCTCTAAACACCATTTATCAAGACTTGCATACTCAAACACTGTGCGTATAATCACCACAAAATAAATTATGGCAAAAGAAAATTTGCAAAAAAAAATAAGCGATAGGAAAGAGAGGGAATGTAGGTTGCTCATTTATTTAATATATTTCTTTCTCGCCTGGGGGGTTTCGTGTCCCCACTCCTGAAGGGAAATGAAAAGGCCTCGTCTTTATCTGAGATTTGGACTGCGCCCTGAAATGCAGTAAAGTAGGTGGAAGGCCGAGACTGAAGTAGTTTCCAGTTTTTTGTTTTGTTTTGGTTTAAGCATGAACTCTTTATTCCCTCTTGACATTGCAACCAATGGTCTTCTGAAACAGTTTTGTTTGTGTAATTGTGCTGACTACTGTGCAAATCGATATTCTGGGTAAGTGGTGGTGATATAATAGACACGCATAAGTAGCAAGTGGCTTTTTTATCTCAGCCATCCGTGGTTGGTTTCTGACTTTATGGATCTTCTGCTCTGCAATACTTTTCTTTTTTTGAATGAAGTCTGCAACACTTTTCTTCACTGACCATATTCAATTTCCAATCTGATCTGGGTTATCTTTTTCTTCTGGGGTCTATTTTTTCCCCCATTCCACCCTGTATAGCATTCTTTTTTATTGGTGAAGCATTAAAACCAACGGAATCTGGTTGCATTTGGATTGATTAGACGACATATTCTGGTTTTTCGTTTTGGTTTCAGGTTCATCACCAAGTTATTTGCTTAGTCTCTGTCTAGAAACTGTAAGGTGGGCTTTCAGTTCTCTGTGTAATAGCACCTATTTCTCAAACGAAAGATATGTTATAGGGTTGTAGGGCGGTGGTGTGTCTCAGATGATGGGATCTCAAGGGGAAGCAACCCAAGAGCCAAAAACACAATCTTTGGCTTACCAAGGATCCTCCCTATACAATCTGACTCTTGATGAAGTCCAGAACCAGCTTGGAAGTTTAGGGAAGCAACTAGGAGGCATGAACCTTGAAGAACTGCTCAGGAGTGTGGGAACTGCAGAAACTACCGGTCAACTAACTTCTGGGTCGTCTCTGAATCGACAAAACAGCATGACAATATCTGGGGACGTTAGAAATAAAACTGTTGATGAAGTCTGGAGAGATATACAACACAAGAAGAGCAATAACCAAGAGGGGAAATCTCAGGAAAGACAGCCAACACTAGGCGAGATGACTCTCGAGGATTTTCTTGTGAAGGCAGGAGTGATTTTTGATTCAAATGTTGCTCCTGAAAACAATATTTCGCAACAAGCTCATTGGATTCAATACCAGCTCTCTTCGCTTCATCAAAATCAAAATCACCATGATGTGATGGCAGGTTTAATGACTGGCCATGGAGTTCAACAACAGCATTTGCCAGCAGTAGCGAACCCAGTTTTGGATTCATCCTACTCTGAAAATATGGTGGCAGCAATCTCACCATCGTCTTTGATGCGTAAGTTATCAGACACACACAGTCCCGGAAGGAAGAGGGAGGCCTCTGATGGTGATGTGGTTGAGAAAACCATCGAGAGAAGGAAAAAGAGGATGATCAAAAATAGGGAATCTGCAGCTCGGTCACGAGCAAGAAAGCAGGTTATATATATTTTTGTATGGTGTTAGTTCTTTGAGGTTTATATGTTTTATAAGTTGAATACTTAACTGGATCTATGTGAATGGACAGGCTTACACGCAGGAGCTGGAGATTAAAATTTCAAGTTTAGAAGAGGAGAATGAAAGGCTTAGAAGACAGTATGTGAGTTTCAAAACCTTGATAGTATTCATTTTACTTTTTCTTGTTTCGTATTCTATTCTTTCTTTCTTTGGGCATATACTAATATTCGTTGGTCAGATCTCTTTCCTGCCATCTTGGTAAGGCAAGGAACGGGTGGAATAGTTGTTGAAAACTAGGACTTGGTTTGGCCATTGCTTGTTCAAGGATATTTGCTGTGCTATGTTATATCCTGGATTAAGCAAGTTATGTATAGAAATGGTGAGAGTTCAAGGTCTTGCGCTATTAGATGCCAAAATTCTGGAATATTAGCTTATGCACAATAAAGATACAACCACACAGTTGAGTTGATAAAGTAATAGATGAGGATACACAACTTATAATAGTATACTTTCCAAGACTATATTTAGATATGCAAAAGGCTTAGGGATTAGCTTCAACTCCTGTCTACGGGAGAATGAAGTAAGTATGAACAAATCTGCAAGCATGGGACTTAACAGGTTTACCAACTAATAAGCATAATAACAACTTTTTCTAACCAAGAATCAGATATCAGGTTCATGGTCATCTTCCTTTTTCTGGTATTTGCTGAACAGTTACATTGTTGAAGCAAAAGATCAGAGAGCAGGAATAATTTGTTAGATAGCGGCATAAAAGATGATTCATCTAGAGTGATGGTGACTATTTTCTTACTGAATCTTCCATGCAGGAAATGGAGAGAGTGTTGCCGTACGTTCCACCAGCTGAGGGTAAGCGCCAACTTCGCAGAACAAGTTCAGCTTCTTTTTGACACCTTCCCTCAAGTCGACTTCTAGATGCTCATTGTTGCGATCACCTACTTCTCGTTTTCATGGATTCATAAAAATTTTCGGACAACTTGGAACACTCTTTCGCTTTGGATAAGTAAAGCTGATGATATTTTTCTTCCCTTTATTTTCTTTCTTCTTGGGGGAGGTGATATTTTAATTCAAAATGCTGTTGTTTGTGTTGGTGATGATCATCTGATGCAGAATTTCTTAAGTGCATGGACTTTTACTAGTCTTGGATCTCCTATTATCATTAATTCGATAATCTGATTTCGCTTCATTGGGTTTTGGACATACATTATGCAGAATGATTTTTGCTGACTACGTATAACTTGTTAAAGAGAGGTAATGAAAGCTGAAATTGGTTAACAAAATAAACGAATCAATTTCATAGTGGGAAGCACCTTTGTCAATCTATTTAAACAAAGTGAATTAAATGAGTGAAACTGTTTGGCAGCTCCAATTGTTAAAAGCTTAATTGATAGTGGATGTATTGTACGAATTTCAATACCGCCTCGCCTACTCTGGGATTCAAGTCAGACAATCGTAGTTATATATGATTGAGAATTATTGAACTCAGTGATTCGTATTTAATAAGCAAAGCAAGCTACAGTGATCCTGACTTATTATACTATATTGTACAAATAATGTAATATAAAATACGAAAAATTATGAGAAAAAAGAAAAAAGAGAGAGACAAATCACCTTCTGCCCCTCGTGGTCCAGGACCGGCATTATTACCATCCGTATGTATTCCCAAAAGAATCGAGATTTCTGTTACTTCACCTAGTCAATTGTCCATGGCAAATTGGTAATATGCTTCTACGGCCTACAGCTTTTACAAAGTTTTACTGTTGTAACAAACTCAAATTGTCGAAAAAGAATCAGGCATCATCTCAGGAATCTAGTGGAAATATAATCTGCAATTGCCATGCTTGACGTTAAACCAGGCGACTCAATCCCAAAAAGATTAACGAGACCAGGTACGCCATGAATTTCCTCCCCCTGCATAAATACACCAGGTGGTAGGAAAAAAAGGTGAATTAATTACACTGAGGAAAGAAATTTTCCCGCATAACAGACATGACCTCAATTTCATGCGTCCAGCTCTGTACAACTCTAGAGGTGTCTTTACTTTTTCGAAAACCAATAGAAATGTTCAATTTAATCACACTCAACATTTCACCTGCCCTATCATAAGAAAATTAAACAGACGGAGAACATGATTAGAATCATAACTGCAAGAATCATATCGGAAAATTTTCAGCAAGGATCTCAAACCAAAATATGGACCAATTCAATTGACAAATGCAATTTGCTAATTCATCAGGAGAAAAATGCAAGAGATAAGTAATTAATAGCTAGACCAAGAAGTACGGAGTAAAGAGAAATAGATAATTGCCTGTATCACAAAATCAATAGGTGGCTGATGGGGTCCTGAAAGTTTAGGTCGAATTCCTGAATACCCTGGTTCTAGAGATCCATCCTTCAGGTTTGGGTAGTACTTCCGTATCTCTGGATAAAACTTCTCCGCACGCTTTGCAGGTACTGAATAGTCAAACCTGGGAACAATATTTAATCAATTCAATTCCCTCATCCAAATCAAACACCTTTCTAAAACCATATTTAGAACTAAAGACATGAATTTCATTCAGTGCATCTGAGTCTCAAGTTTATCGTTAAAAAAACAACGGATTTAGTCAAAGACAGCAACGATTAATTATTAGCAGATTGAATCCAGGCTGTGATATGCAGATAATTTCATTTACAAGGTAGAAAAAAAATCATGCTTATACGCATATTCTGGGAAGCTATTAGTCTAATGTGAAAAGCTTCTGCTCCCATTTCCCCTCCCAATGCTGGGGAAAAAAATGAACACATATGTCCTGAATCATAGGATATTGGCAAAAGCAAGTTCTGGAATGATTAAAAATAAGAGAACCATTATCAAGAATCATTGAAGGGTAAAAGGAGTAACATAGAAACAGACACTGAGAGGTTTTCAAGATGTACTTATTGAGAAAGCTTGAGATATCATCAACGCCATCGATCCATTCAACATCTGGGCCAAACTTCACCTGACCACTCAAATCTAGAGTAACGTGCACACCTAGGCCACCATCCTCTGGTATAGGATATATCAAATGTTTGAAAGGAGGAGCTTTAGTATGGGACAATGTGAAGTAGCAACCACGAGCATAATAGGCAGTGGGTACAACTCCACTACTTTGCAGGGCAGTAAATCTCTTTGCAAGGGCAGGGGCACCAAGGCCTGCAGAGTTCACTATAAATGTAGGTATAAGCACTAGATTTGGCTCCAAAATTGACCTCCCATCCCATTCTTCAACACTCTTGGTTTCCGATATATGGAGACAAATCTGATCTCCTTCAAGATGCCCACCAATCACAGTTGAATTATAGGAGAAGGTTGCTTTGTTACTCTCAGCTTCCCCCTGGACCCACATTGGGGTTCACATACAATTATGACTTCAAATAAACAAGCTAATAAGTTAGCAAAAATTTAATACTAAAAATATGCGTGAATTCAGATTGGGAACACTGTAATTTGTAACAGAAGGCTTGCAATGCATACCACTAACGACAGCATGAAAGAGTGGGAATCAACAATCCCGGAAAGTGGTGATAGTATAGCTTTGACGCATTGCAATTCAGGTTCCATTCTCACCGCCTCAGAACCATCCATCATCCTCAAGCCATCAACTCCATTTTGAATCCCCCGATTCATTATATCATTCAGCTTTGAAATTTCTGAAGATCGAGAAGCAACTATGAGCTTACCAGTTTGTTTATGAGGAATATCATTCTTGGAGCAGTATTCATATAGCATTTCTCTCCCTCTCACACAAAACCTTGCCTGCGAAACAGTCTGAATTACATTCTAAATAGATAATAATTTTACCGTCACGCTTTGGTAGGTTACCAGTAAAACAAAAACAACCGAGTTCTATAGTATGACAGAAAACAATATATTTACTTGGTAATCACAACTAGATAGTTAATGCCTTTTATATATAATTTATTTCTGCTTTGATAAAAGTATGAATGGAATTTCGAACAGGAAGTCGATCGCATCGGCAAGGAGAATCTGTTGGCAGAACAGAAAGAGAAAGAGATAACCTTGAAGGAATTGCGAGGGTAATAGATTCCAGCATGAATGACTTCACTGTTGCGAGAACTAGTGGCAGTGCCAAAGGTGGAAGCCGATTCAACGACCAACACCTCTCTGCCTTTGAGCGCGAGTGCTCTGGCCACTGCTAAGCCCACAACACCAGCCCCAATCACTAAGCAATCCACTTTTTCCCTAGGGTTGCTGTCGCTGTATCTCCTGATCGAATTCGCAGCTAAACTCTTCCATTTCCTATGAATAACACTCGTTGATGATGCAAGGTTTGCTCCCAAGCTCTGAAGCGTATGCTTCAGCATCCTCACGGCTCCTCAATTTTTCATTTTCTTAAAACTCAGCACTTTTTTTAAATTTTTTGAAAAACATAATCATCTCGTCATCCCAATTGTAATTTTCAGCCCCCGGACCACTTTTTGGTAACTCCGGGCTCTGAGCCCTCGCCCTTGTCAACAATGGTCCAACATCCCCGTCCGTCCCCATTTGCTCTAATGATCTGGTCCCAATTGATTAGAACAGTAAATACTAAATAGGAGTACTAAATACTAGCAATGAGGCCAACGGATTGAATTTAGAAGGAGTGGGTGCTTCCTTACAACCTGTAAACTGATGTTAGAATTTTTAACACACTAATTGTTCGTATTTAATGTCTAACAGAATTTTAAATAAGATTGTTTTTAATAAAAAAACACTTGTGGCTAGAAAAAGAAAATACTAGCAATGAGTGGGTTTTCAACAACCTATTGTGGGATATTGATTCTCATGTGGCAGCTACGTCAGCGAAGCATGTGTGGAGTTATACATGTATGCGGTTTATGGAGTAAAAGCCTAGTTTTAATGTAATGCAGAAAATAAACTTGACTGTCGGCCAAAAAAAACCTTGAAAAAGTTTTAGCTGTTATAGTAATTACTTACAAAAGTGAAGAGGGTATTTTGTCAATAAAATAATTTAGGTTTTAATAACGAAAAAATTATTATTTTCTATTTTTATTTTTTGTAATGAGTAGTTTTTTATGAATTGTAATAAATGTATTAAGTTAAATCACTCGTGCTTTATGTATGTTAATATTCATATTGTGAACATAATTGTTAGCATCCAATGATGATACCCAAGTCCTGTGATGCAAAGTAATTTTTCTTAGAAAAATAAGTAAAATACAGATTAAATATCGCTTATACTCAATAAGTATTAACAACATATATGTTGACTAGCTTTAACACTAAGGTTGCTATTTTGTCAAAAAGGATGTTTTTCCTAAAGTATTGCTTTCAATAACAACCAAATCAATGGGCAAAAATTCTGCATGAGCACGCAAAAAGAAAGGGCTTTAAGGGAATATCATATGTATTTCCGACCAATATTTTTGTTGCAATAGAGAATAAGAGAAAGAATGATCAACTTTTTCAATTACACAGACATTTACAACACCCAATCAATCAGAAAGAAAATATTCTACAAGTCAAAGAAAAATGGCTTGAAAATTAAAAGATCAAATTGTCCTCCACCGCACTAAGAAGGATCGTTAGGTGCGAATCAGCACTCCTCTTGGATTCATCAACCACAAGCAAATAACAAAAAAAGCGAATGATAGAAAATTAGATCAGTCTTCATATATAAGCCAGATGAACTATTTGATTGATGGTTAAAAAAAAAAAAAAAAAAAACAACAACAGCAAGTATTATCTCATTAGGCGGGATCGTTATATGAATCACACGACACCATTATATTCTGTCAACAACTTAAACTTTAGATATATTGTTTACTAGGAGGTCTCATTCAATGACCTTATTAAACAATCTTCTCAATAATTAGAAAATAATATTTATTAAAAAAATTAAATAATTAAATAATTGTTTAATATTTGATTATTGGTTAAAATGAGAGAGTAATTTATTTTATTGATGAATGTGCAGAGTATAGATACTCTTCAACTTTTCCAAGTTTTTTTTAACTTTTTGGTTTGGAGTAAATCATTCAGGAGACATATATTCTTGAGTTCAGAACTTTTCTGCGTCCACGTGGTTCGGTATTGAACATAACCATACCTTGCACATAATCATCAACGTAGGATTGGATCTCTTGCCCGAGAACTTGGCCTACCTGTCCACATCAAGTCTCATTAGGATCCATATGAGAGCAATGGGCAATTCAGAGAAAGATATACATTCATATAATTGACGAATGACTCTGTTCATAGAGCACTGGTGTAGAAATTGGTTCATAACTAACATAACCCCCGCTAACTACTGACTGCCTTAACATGCTCCCTCAATCTGAATCTCTTTGCTACACATGTTCATCATTTTCTATTACACCCCTACTCAATCAGAGACTTCTCTTCAGAATCCTTAGCTTTTATCTGAAAGATAAGAACGTTGCATTAGTAATTGGCTTTGTGAACACATCTGCAACTAACTCGAGAAATGTGCCAAACCTCAATATGTTTACCGGTCACCTTTTTCTCATATAGATCAATATCAATATGTTCAGTGCGTGATTGAAGCATCAGATTCACAAACAATGCTATTGGACTGGAACTGTTAGGATATGACAGCCAAAAAAAGTGAGACAAAGATATCCGTCCTGTTGAATGATTATGTATGTAGAGTACAAGGGCATATGTATGTAGGATACATTGACTTCATAACTAACATAACTAACGCTAACTACTGACTACCTTAATTGTCAAATCATGCACGCTTCTGTTGAATCTGCAGTTTCAAAATGGAAAATGATACGACAGAAAAGAAAGGTTCAATACTCAGCTACACACCACAAAAACAATAGGCTCCTCAGGAGAAGGAGGTGCATTTTTAAGGTAGTCCTTGATTGGAGTTGCACCTACGGATTCATTTCCATCCAAGCAGCCTGAAATTCATATGGTCAACTATAGCAGTTAGTTAGTTAGTTAAGAACTAAATCTGGTGAAAATGTCAAGATCATCATACTTACCTACTATCCTTGAGGTTGCATGAAGTTGAGCCAATAAACTTGACGGGTCAGTAGTGATTTTATGACGGAGGACTATGTTGGTCTTACGACACATTATCAATTCATTTTGGAATAACTCATCTACAAGGATTCAACAGTGTATAATTAACATTTACGCAACATAATAAATAAAGTATCATCATGAACTCACAGTAGTGTCAAATAGCGGGCTATCATCATTGCCTCCAAACGTTAAGTATATTAAATATAGTGACGATTGAGAAAACAAAAATTAATCACCTAACATAGCCGTAAATTCTTCCTGGTCACCTACAAGCGTAAGCAACGTCTTGGGGTTGAACTTATAATAACCCTTGGGCCCAAAATTGATATAGATCGCCCGTATATATGCAACAGAGTTGAGTAGGGTTGTTAACAATATTTGCAGTGGCTGAAAAAGTAACACGCATGAATAAATTGGAAGAACACAAGCTTAATAAGGAAATAAAGCTTCATTAAGCCTTGCAATATAAATAAGAAAAAATTTTAATGATTAAAGATCGTCAAATTTTGAGTAGAGATAAAATATGGGTTTGAAATCACTAACCAACTTGTAAGTCGCAGCAAGATTTCCAACATCATTCGGGTCGGGCTGATACTGCATGAACACAATACAAAGATAAATATTGACTTCATTATGATAAGTAGGTTATAACGATATCAATACAAGATAATGTTCATCCATTATTCTTTCGATTTTCGTTTCCATTTTATTGCATTGGAACAGAGTGCATGCGCAAAACTGCATAATCTCTTCTTTGGACGTAGCGAATAGCGATGCTATTTAGCAATTATTGATTACCTGACAAGAAATTTAGCGAATACCATTCTTAAATGTATGACACTAAAATCACAATTTTTACCTCGTCGTCAATTTTAGGTACGCTAAGTGGAAGATCGTTGATAAAGAAAGTGATGATCCCTGATTCTTGAAACGACGGCGGCAACTGTTGCTCGTCGTTGTTCGGAGGGGAACCCACTTCTTCCATTAGCTTGCCTTCGTTACAACTTTGCTACTCTTCTTGGGGGAGAAACGTTATATTTGAATTCCCTCGCTGCGCACTTCTTTTGTAGCGCGGGAATTCTTCTTCTTGTTTTTTTTTTTTTTTTTGCCAAATATAGCGTGGGAGGGAATTCAAGAAAGTAGAATAGTAATTATTTCGGTGGCAAATTTAATTTTCGATTAATTTTTAATGATAATCGTCATCACACACACACATGTATATATTATGAAAACAGGTCGCATTAAAACAATAGAACTCATTTCTTTAGTTTTTCTTCAAACGACATTTCTTTTCTTTTTTAATCTCCATGCAATGTCGAAAAAGCAACACTCATCGTCATCATCATTCGGCCCTCATTTTAAGATGTCTAAACTTCTAAAAGAGATTAAAAATTGAAAATAAAAGAAAAATAGGGAATTAAAAAGTGTTAATATTAATATTTAATAGATAAATATCAGTATATAGTATTGTGAAATTTATTTAAAAAAACTATTGCTTACATTGGACTGTACGTCTAATTGATATTAATATTAACATGAAAAATAAAATTTATAGCAAACGACGACACATCTTACAAATGCTAAATCTGAGTTTTTTTTTTTTTCCTTTCATATTATAATGGATGAAGATGCCTTGAATGAGAAATATTGGGCTCAGGTTTTAAAAAATTCGATAACAAAAGCAGATGCTGATGAAATTGCAGAACTTGAAAAGGATCTCTCCTATCGCTGCAGAAATATGTTGTAATGCTTTGACTGAGAAAATCTGACGTCTCAGGGAGGAGTTTGAAGAATGATCATATGCTGATAATGATAGAATTCGGCCACTATTTTGTTACGATACCCTCCGTCCTAATTATAAGACCCAATTGATTATTTGAGGAGATTAAGGAAGTAAATTAAATTGGTTATTTATAATAAATAAGTGTTGTTTTCCTAAAATATCCTTACTAATAAGTATCTTGGCTAAAACTATCATTATTAGAAGGATTATCTTGGAAAAAAATGCATAAATATAAGAGAGAAAATGGATTGGGTCTTATAATTAGGACCAAATAAAAAGTCAAATTGGGTCTTATAATAAGGACCGGAGGAGTATTAAAGGCTACACTAGTATAATACACAGGGAGTATTATAATATCTGCATATATCATTTAATAATCCTAAGATGTATTACGAAATCATTTTCTCTCAGATAGCTAATCATTTTTAACCTTTACATTTTGGACCAGCGGAGGAAGAATTTATTTTTTCTAAACATGTAACCAGGACAGGTGTGGGACTCAAATATCTTCGCAGCTTTTAAGATTCCTCTCTATAGTTTTTACCCTCAAATATAAGATGATTGCAAATAATAATATATTGACGCTAGTGATAATCATCTATAGCCGGCAGATAATCCCAAGTGAATGTAATTACTTAGGCAAAAAAATAATATAACTAACAAGGAGATATTCTAATCTGTACAAAGCCCCAACAATGTTTAAGCGGGGCAGATCTATAATCTTTCTCATAGGTCTAAGACTAAGACTGTCACTATTTACTATGCACAAAGTAAAGGATATGGAGCTTCTTAGCCTGCCTTGCCTCAATACAAAATGGAAGCGGGAAAAAGGGAACCTTCTGTTATTAAAATCACGTGAAAATGGTGCCTATTCGGTCTGCTCCAGCAGAAGGGTCGTCAAACTTGTCATTCCCAACTTTCTTTGCCTTCTTTGGTCTCTTGGGTTTCTGGACCGCTAGATCATCATACAACTCATACTCCGTTGGCATTGTCCTATTAAGCTCATTAATCTTCTGAAAATTCCTTGCCCTTGATGCGATTTGCTTGACAGAGGCAGCTTTTCTCTGCAAGCGGTCAATTGCACAAAATAAAAGTTTATGTACTCAGTTTGCATCAGGCTAGATAATTCACTTGAAATGTGATGCGCGGGGAATAAATTACAATTTTAACCATTAATTCCTAATGCCTCACGCATCAAATCCTTCTCCGGCGAATGAGAAACAACAAAACTTCCTATATAAATTTCTCATCACGCACCCACTTGAAATAAGATTTGAGCATCAGCAGCATCAATGCTCATAAATTATCGGGTTACCTTTTTATTACTGGGCTTTGGTCCCTCTGGATCAAGAAAAATATCATTATGTGGGCGCTGTGCTCCCGAGTCTGTTAGATCTTCCAGGGTCGCATCTCCTTCTTCATTCACCCGTATAACCTTCACCGTTTGTTTCTTCTTTTGCTTATCATTTACCTGGGAGTATAAAACGAGGTGAAATGTAGTCAGGATCTCTCAAAAATTGGTCTGAGTATTCTTCTTTTGCCTTCCCATATCGGTGGTCAACAATAACTAACATTTTGTGTCCGTGTTTTCTGGGGACGAGATTCACAACCAACCTGAAGAGGAACTCCGTTGAATTTCTGCTCCAACTGCGCATCATCCAGAAGCAAAGATACAATATCCTCAGCAACAAAAACATCACCAGCAGAACCACTAGTCATGACGAGGTTCTGTACAGTGCTTTTTTGACTTGCTCTAAGAAGAATATTCTCTTCAACTGTCTCTTTGCATATGAGTCTGTACACAGTGACCTTCAAGATTGAAAATGAAATAAAATTAGTTGAAACCAAAATAAACCGAGTATTATCGCACTCTAGAGAAACCAAATCTTTTGCGTTTGCAGAAATAGAGACAAGATCACAGGAAGTGAAGCAAGGTGAAAGAGCAACTGTGGCACGTATGCAAGCAAAAAATGTACAAATGGAGAGCATTTGATTGGTGTATTTATTTATTTATTTTGTAAAGGAGCGTGCATGTTTTTCTTTTTAATAATGGGTTGGATCTAACAAACTGCACCTTTTACTTTCTAAGTAATTAGGAAAGGTGCATGATCCGGCCAAGTAGTTCAATAATCCAGAACCACTGACATCGTTGAAACTAAGAAGTTAGCATAGTACTCTTTCTATATTAGCAATAAAGAAGGGGAAAAGGTTGAATTTTCCTTCTTCGACAGGGAGCACCCATATCGATTGATTTCAAAAGCTAGTACAACACCCATTTAATCATATTATCAAACGCATAAGCATGGTGGCGAATGAGGAAGAGAAAGCTAACATCTTTTGTTTGACCGATTCGATGAGCTCTGTCCATTGCCTGCTGATCCATCGTGGGATTCCAATCATTCTCATAAAAGATTACTGTGTCAGCAGCCGTCAAGTTGATACCCAATCCACCAGCTCTTGTACTAAGTAAGAACACAAAAACATCATTCCTGCAACCATGAAATTACAAATATCATGAGTGTTAAGAGTGGACATGATTTGATTTCATTCAGAAGTCGTCATGTTAGAATATGTAATCTCAGTCAACTTTCTGAAATATGTATTTTTATTTTGGAGCTGATTCTTCTTGAACCATCTGCCCTAGATTCGGCCTTCACGGCTGTCATGCTTCAATAAGCAACTGCGTAAAAGTGACCTTTAATAACCTCACTAGGACAGGGTATCCCCGCAAAGTGGCAGCCGTTACCTCTGCTGGAAGTCTCTAACCATGTCTCTGCGGTCCTGAATAGATGTCGATCCATCAAGCCTAAAATATCTATATTTTCTGTAGTTCATGTAGTCCTGCAAGTTGCATTGAATAGTAGCCAGCATGAAAACTCCAACAGAGTTAAACGGTAAGCACCAAGACAAGTACCATGCAACCATATAAGTCGTCCACAAACCTTGTGGGAAGATTTCCACTTTCAAAAACATTATATTCAACTCTTTTTGTTGCTTTTGTTGAAAAAAATTGCAACTCATATATATCATCCTATGTTGATTTTACCGTTACAATAAAGAACTCATACATCGAGCAGCCCATGTGACAAGAACATCAGACTAAAGACTTCTAGACATGATTAGAGTAAGAAGGTTTGACATAGTAACAAATGTAGCAATACCTCAAGAATATTCAGCATCCTAGTCATCTGAGCAAACAAGAGAACACGGTGATTTTCAGCCCGCAAGCGTTTTAATAATATGTCCAGCGTTTGAAGCTTCCCAGAGTCCTATGTGAAAACCATGCCTTAGAAAATCATTTCAACAAGAAAGCTGAAGGACAGGGAGGATGAAGGGGGGAAGGGGAAGGGGGTGGCTCAATGAAAAATAAAGTACAGCACTTACAGTGATCAGTTTCGCTGGGTCAAAATTTTGCATGGGGGGAGACGAACCTAGAATTTTGTAGGTTAACTGAAGAGCAGGCTGTGCAACTGTTAGTTCACAATCAATCTCTTGAATTAAATGATGGGGAGGACCATCTGGCTTTCTAGGTCCATTAAACTCAGATGTACGTGCAAATCCCACAAGCAACCTCATGACCCAAGGGTCATGCAACTCTTCCAGTGTTTTATAGGAGAAGCTTCGGTCTGAGCAGTGGGCAACAATCTAAAAAGAAGAAAAGAAGAAATGCAGACATCAAGTAATGATCATTTTGCAAAATCAAGCTTAAGAATTAGATAGTGAGGAAATATGACATACTGGTGGAGCTCTAGTCCGAGGGATATATGTGTATGCTGAGTGAATAAGCCTTGCATTGGATATAATTCTATCTTCATATGTGACAACCAATGCCTCAAAAGGGGCATGGCTGGGGCCAGTAGCAAATCTTCTTTGAAAAATCTTAGTCTCAGATTTTGTTGGCACCAATAACATTCGGGAAACAGCCCTCACTTTTCCTGCTTCAAGGTAACCGTATTCAGGATCATTATCTACAGTCTCCGTTACGAAGTCCACAACTTCATTGATAAATTTCTGTTCCCATCTTACGATAGAAAACAGTACTTGCTCCATAAAAGAACCAGTAGCTGAAAACATCACCTCCTGTGGGGACAAATCCATCAAATGGGTAAAACCAAAAGTTCCACTTTTCATAAATGACGCATTTGATTTATTCCCTTCAGAGAAGATGGATTGAAAAACATTCTCCGGCCTGTAAATATTAAAATGTCTTTGAAAAAATTCTCTGCTAACACCACGAGCAATTGTTGAATTAAGCAATTTAGAACCTTGCATGATTTCTTGATGGACAAGTTTTGGCATCTGAAAATCATAAGGAAAAAACTAGCATTAAAAATGATACATAAACGTGGCATCTTATTCACGTTTTACCAGTAACTTGAATATAGAATTAGAATCAACATAATGAGAGAAAGGCCCACCTATTTGGCCCGCAATTTAAAATTAGCTTACAGATCAAACTTATAAGTTAGATCAGACTCAAAATCTACTTAATCATTCAAAGAAAAGCATAGATCAAGAATAAAATTCCAAAAAAGAGATTTCTATTAGAAATTAAAACTTAGTAACATAACATTTATCTACTCTCTATTACTTTTCTTCCTTCTACTTCAATTCCTCTTAACCTCAAGCCAACTGCAGTCAACTTTAAAAATAAAACGTTCTTAAGAAACTAAACTACATATACTAGTATCCAAAAGGAAAAAATCGAGTAACACCACAAGAAGGACCTGAGTGAATTTGATTTTCTTTCCATGAAAAGTTTCCTAATTCACAGAATCAACTTGCTCCGCAGTAGACATGCAGTGTAAATTTCAGTTGTACACATAATGCTAAGTTATCTAAGGCATCGCATATTTTTTATTGGAACAATAATATTTCAATAAAAATGGAATTGATGTCACCGATTCTGAAGTCAAAAAGACACGAAACTCATTAGGAACAGTTTACACAAGATAAGCTTGATGGCACCAAACATGCTATAATAGTATCTTGCCTGTGTTCTAAAATTTGAGAGAGCAGGGTCAGGCAGAAAAGGCAAAATGAAAGGGGGGAGGGGGATGAAAAAGAAAGAATGATGAGATTAACTTTCTCAGAACAATAGAAAGGTTTTTACCTTGTATGATATTGGATTGTGACCCCCAGCATAGTATACATCCTCCAACTCCCCAAATGGAGGAGGCGGAAAGGAACTTGGAATCTCTGCAAAATTATAGAATGTGGTTCCCTCGCTCCTCTCAAACGACTCCGGATGGTTGCAAACCTGTTTAAAGAACATTATTTATTATAGGAAATAGAGAACTTAAAAAGGAGGAACCTCTGATGCTAAAAACAAAGTATCTTGTCTTTATTTATATTCTGATCAATGCAAAATTTATGAGAGAGAGAACCTCCAATGAATGAATTGCCTACCTTTCGTAGTTGAATAACAATATTCATTAAATTATCAATTCTCTTATCGTTGAGCTGCCCACGATTACTATCAAACAAATCAGCAAGAGATATTTTATTCTTGATTGCTTGATAGAAAGCTTGCTGCCGAGAACTCAGCTTGCAGTGCACTGTAACCTCTATTTTTCTAGTCAGTTCGGATACTACATCTTTTTTAACTCGTCGCAGCATGAAAGGCTTTAGAATAGAATGCTGTCAGGATAAGCCAAAAGGTTCAGGGGAAAAAGAGTCAATGGGAGTCTAAACAAAAAACAGCTCAAACACGAAGAACAAGGCAGTAATTACGAATGAAACCAAATAATATAGGAAAAATCGAAGCTCAATTCCTACTTTTCCGCAACAGTGCAAGATACAATAATAAATTTCAAGCATCAGCTTCCTACAGATATTAAACAAGAAATACAAACTTACCAGTCTGTTAAGTTGATGTTCATTCAAAGTACCTCCATGTTCTGCATGGTTCTCAATTCTAGCATGTGATCATAAAGACTGTTAGACCACTGTCACACTGTCAAAAAAGTCCAACAAGCTAAAAGGAACGGAAAATACCCTTTTGAAAACCATTCATTAAATTGTTCGTGGTTATCAAATAAAGTTGGCATAATGAAGTGCAGAAGAGCCCATAATTCTGCCATATTATTTTGAATGGGTGTACCGGTCAGCAGCAGGCGATTCCGACAATTAAAACTGAGGAGTGTCTTCCATCTTATACTGCCAGATCACAGATATTAAATTATTTACACTTGAGAATATCATTAAAATTAATTTTAAAGGCAGTAATCACCACACACATGACAATACAACGTCAAATATCTTATTCATCACAAGCAAATTAATATAAAACAAAGTATACACGTTCAGCAATGCAATCGAAATAAACAACTAATCAGAGTGTTCTTTCAAGGAAACATGTTATATAATCATAATAATGACAGTTGCAGTTGAGATTAGTTTGTGAAAGTTAGTTAATGAATTAATGGAGTTGGTTAATCCCTAGGCTTAACTATAAGGGTTTGATAGATTTTAATAGGGCTATGATTATGAGAACAATAATGGGTCGAAAGGAATAAAACTTCTCTCCTGATTCTCTCATTCTCCCTCCTCCTCTGATCCTCTCCCATTCCCACACTTATTCTGTAATAAAATATTCAGCAGAAACAATGATGATATATGTCATTCACTCAAGCACCTAGGATTCATAATATAATTAGAACCTGTTTGAACTTTTAATTGCCTGAGCTTCATCTAATACCATGTACTGCCATTTCACACGCCGAAAATACTTCTCATCAGATACTATTAGCTGGTAGCTTGTAATGAGAATGTGGAATTTCGCTTCCCTGGTAAACAAGAAACGAATATTAACTATAGTCATCTGAGAGATAAAAAGACCAGAAGGATGAGCTTCGCAGAGAATAAGATATGTGACAGGGTTCAGAATATTGTGTTAACCAGTTAACCGTCACGTGACAAATCCCAAACGTATGTAAAAGCCAAGAAGATGCCTATCTATGCTGATGAGCAATGTATTGCTACCCAACTAACAACACACAAATAACACAGTCGTCCTCTCTTCCTTCTGGATGTCACACCCTACCATGTAATAGGGGATATCAGCTACTTATCTTCCTCATCTTCAACAAAATAAGAACCAGCATTTCGAGACATTTAAAATAAAAAATTTCACTTCCTACAGCTTGGACAAGGAATTACTGAATGCCAAATTTCAGCATTCTCCAAGTTACTCAATTAAAAAATCCAGACAAATTAAAATCCTCTTGTCTGATATTTACTCGTGGTCATTTCGAAAATTTACTCTCATATAATATATTAATTTAGTGAAACTGAATGCCGAAATGAGGCCAAACAACTCTACCGAAAAAATTCAGACCAATTAAAATCTTGCTGAAGTTTTCTCAAAATATGTCATCTGTGCCATTTTGGAAATTTTTACTTGCATATACGATAATAAACTAGAGAGACATTGTGAAGCTGAATGCAAATATAATTCTTCTAAGGAGAAAAAACCTTTGCTTAGTTTATATTTTCTTCCTTTATGAATCAAATCAACTGAGTCTCTAAGGAGCGGAGCTTATCACCACAATCTATCTTTCAGTCGCTGAACTACAGAAACATCCCACCCTAGACCAGGCAGTGTGGAAAGGAAATCAAGTAACCAGTTTAAATAACTTGTGAATGTACAAAGCATGAAATGAAGATTACCTGCGATAAAGATCCTTTGGGTTAATACTTTTCCTAAGTACTGTTCGCTCATGAAGCCCACCCCAGTAAGGAAGAGCTTTCATTTCAGGGCAGAAGCGCTCAAGTTCTTCTTTCCAATTGTTCAATACTGATGAAGGTGCAACAACCAAAAATGGTCCCCATATATTTTTCTCCTGCATGGGAAAAATTGTTAAATTAAAGTCATCAAAATGTTCAAAAACACAAGGTTGACTGGTTACCTCAGCTAAATGGGCTAAAAAAGCCATGGCTTGAATGGTCTTTCCAAGTCCCATCTCATCAGCAAGTATACCATTCAGACCCTGCTCATAACAATTAACTAACCACTGAAGACCTTTTAGCTGATATTCTTTAAGACGGCCTCTAAACATTTCTGGTGTCCGAACTGTTGATGCCACAGGCATGGTTGAACTGCAACAGAACATCAGACAATTCAATTAAAACTCAACATTATCGCTTAATATCATAATCACCGATGCCGTTTGGATAAAAATTAACACAGAAACATGCAAATACATATGTACTTGTCCATATATGTGGAGATGTATTTGTCTGTGTGCCAAACGGTGGGGAGGACAAAGAGAACTCACGGGGTTTGCAAATCAATGTTACTTGCTCCTGCAACTTCCTGTGAAAGTGCATCAGTTTCATCAGCCTGACGCAGCCTCAAGCATTCACTATCAAAAGCGCTCGTCAACTTTCTCTGCTTAGAGACAGCTTCTTGAGCTGCCTTCAAAGCTTCCTTCTTCAGTTCAGCCTCTTCAGGATCTTCCTCCTCGCTAGGCCCAGCACCTGAAGAGCCAGTTTCTGCATCTTGATCATCTGCTTTTTCATCTACTGTAGGTAAAACATCAGAGGACAGTAAGTTCGACTTGTTCTGCATAAAATGACTGTATAGCTCAGTTTGCTGTATAAGGAAATTCAGCCTTTGCTGCTGCCTCTTTGCTTCCCGAAGCTCCTGTTCACGCCTCAAAGCTTCTGCAGCTTCTTTCTCCTCTTTTTTCCTCAATTCTGCCTATAATGAATGAAAATAGAAATTAAAAGAGCATACAAGTCCAGTCCAATGTACAGCAAAGTTTACACAAATTATAATTCCAATACCAGATCAGTGCCAACCAAGTAAACCATTTTTCCATACCTAACACAGTGCAATAAACAAAGTCCAATTCTTCTTATCTGAGTCTCAAGATCCACCTCACTAAAGCACCACATTAAATTCACAACTGTGAAGGGTGCGCAACATTACCGATTAAAATAAACAATATTTAGTATTCTTCAGGAAGGAGGATCCTAAGAATTGCAGGTATGATTATTTTCCACTGAACATGCACCATTATCACACATAAAGAAGCTTGTTAAACCAATATTTTTTTTAGTTTTTGATAACAAGAGCCATTATAATATATTCAGAAAGGAAATGAATAGTACCATCTCCTTATCTGATCGTTTCCAGAACAGCAAGACATCTCTAGCTAGTTTTCGAGTGCGAATGGGTGCACTCTTCATGAATTTAAGTGATCTACTCGCTTTCATTCTGACCTGAAAGAGAAGAATATCCATACAAGTAAAATATCAGATCACGGGGCTTAGAGTTAAAACTTGATTGATTGATGATGCATGTCAGAAACCAAGCCATAACAAAACAGATGAAATATGTGCAAATGGTAGGAGACAGAGCATGCCTCTCTTTGGCAGTTCTCTGAGAACCTCTTGGCATCAGCAAGTTGCTTTCGATGGAAACCAGTAAAAAATCTATAGTGCTTTGGTATCTCTCTTCTTACAATATTTACCCAGACTTTTCCAATTCTTTCCATTTCCTCCTTCTCAATCAAAGAAGGGTCTTTCTTTACCTTTTGCTTCTTAGGTAGGCTTCTTTCAATGATCTGCAGCAATGAAGAAATAAGGATCAAAAGAGGGGGAGCAGGAATCGAAGAGCAAGGTCTCCGATAATATTATAATGCCCATGCATACCTCATACGCGTCACCTTTCTCTAAAACCTTCACATAATAAACCTGCAATACACCACCCTCGGATAAAATAGATCGCTTAATATTTCCAGCAGCTCCCTCTGGGATGGAAGAATTCAAACCAATGTCAGATACTTTCAGACTAAATTGATGAGGTGAATTAGAAGCTGACATGGCCTTCAATCGTGCCTGAAGTGAATCATATTGAGGTAAGGTTTCCCCCATGCCTGCTCGGTTTCTAGTTCCACCCCTCTTATCAGAAGCCATCATTGCCGCCAAGGACCCCAAATCCAAGGTACCCTTTAAGTGAAATTCCTCAACTAGGATATCCGAGAAACTTGGAAGGTTCATCATTGCTGCTAACTGATCATAAGTAGGAGGAATTTTGTAAGTAACGCCATCTCCAATATCTAACGAAGCTGGTTCATAGATAGTTCTGCGATTAAAAGAAAATGATGGTGGTGATGATGTTATGCAACATTAAGTCATAAATAACATTGCATATTCCAAATGCTCCAACACTAGTACACTACTCAGTCAACAGGGAAGGAAAAAACAAACCTATCAGATCCATATTGCGGTCTGAATTCTGCATCACGGTAGTTTACAGGTTTCTGAGGATTAATATCATTAGGCCACTCAGATGTTGTCTCCAGAGCATGTATTCCTCTTCGGTGCTCATTCAACAACTTTCGCGCTTTCAAACCTGTGTTACTTTTAAGAAGGTGAGCACTAACACGATTTTGGGCAGGACTGGATGAGGTATCTTTATACCTCCTCTTGTATTTTTGCATATGTTCCCCAAGCATTGATCGGTATCGCTCCTCAGTCATGTGCGTGCCGCAAAAATTACCCCTGTCTTCGTCGTCACTGTTTTGAGACAACTTCCTTTTCTTCAGCAAATTTACCTCACTCATACTCCCATTACTGTGATTTCGATCGATTGCCCCACCTATTCATGTGGAAGTATTCCAAAAATACAGGGTACAAATATACATGAGTTAAAGCTCTGGTTCTCCAAAATTCATTCGCCAGCTATCCAGGGGAGAAAACTTACAGAATAGAACTATCATTTGCGTGCATAAAATCCAAATACGTAAAAAATCTTTGAAGACCAACAAAAAGAAAAAAAGCAACACCCCTACCTTGGCTATCTCCGCTCTCATCCTGACTACTAGTCCCATAATAATCAAAATCATCGTCTTGTTGTGGAAGTTGAAAATTCATTAAAGACTACAAAACAATGCAACAAGAGAAGACAAAAAATAAAGAGCCGTTATAATATTTGGCGGGAAAATAAGTTTTAGGAAGTATAAAAAGCTAACAACAATTTGAATTGAGTATGCAAAACTCTAGCATCCCACACCAAAAGCGGTAAAAATAAAATAAGATAAACAAGTTTGGAGACAAGATGCAGGAATATAAAACCTCTAGTTTGAAGAAAGCAGTTCAGCAAACAGAAGCATAGAACATAATAATTAACTTGGTGTAAAGTACGAAAGCTACGAGAGAATGGGGAAGGCAAGAGTGGCAAACCTCGAGGTTAAAAAGACTAGAGTACGAGAGCGAGTCCTTGGATTTCCTTCTGTGATCCATGGGGTATGACGCGATTACAATGTGATGATAACCTTGACCGGAGAAACCCTAATTCTGTGGAAAGTCATGAAGGAAGAGAGGTCCGCAGAAGGAGGAAGGGAAGCTCCCCAGTAGCCCTAAAAGGAGTACTGTTGCGATCGGTACCTGAAAAGAGAGAAAGGAGGAATAGAAAAGTCGAGAAAGAAGGAAGGAAACAGAGACAAGGTCAAGTTCGGAGAGAGGAAATCAAATTCTACTCGTTGCATAAGGCTGAGGCCGCAGCCCAACATTACAAGGGACGTGCATGCGTAAAATTCATGCAATAACGGAAAATCCATGGAAAAGACGAGAAGGGTATTAAAGTTCCCGTACAAAGACTCAAATGCCCTTAGTTACAATTTATTGTCTCATCAAGAGGGAGAGAAGAGTCGACGAGGACGCAGGCGGTCCCCCCGTATCAACGTGTGCTAACGTCCACCCGATGGGTGACATTTTCTTAAAGCGCGCTGCGACTGGTGGTTTGAAATTTCACGAGAAATACTAGCACACTCCAATCGAGACGAATTAAAATGGAACGACTCAGATTATTTAATCCTGCCTGTTTAATAGATTTGAACACTTCTCTGGGAAGGCTACGGGCGTGTTTAAAGAGGAGAGATGAAGGCTGGGTGATTGGTAGACAAGATAAAAGTTCACAGTAAGACTTCAACATGTTTTATCTTTCATATTTATTTTTTACTAGTCCTTCTAATAATTACACGTGTTAAAAATTTTATCAAATAGTAACTCTAATTAATATACATGATTAGTAAGGATATTCTAGAAAGATACTCCCTCCGTTCCTTATTATAAGAGACAAATAACCAAATTACGTTGATAAAAAAAACAGTTAAAATTAGTTGAGGACAATTAATGTGTAAAAAGTATAATATTTTTCCAACAATGCCCCTATTAATAAAGAGAGAGAGTATGATAGAGAACAATTACATTATTAAAAGAAAGAGAAGTTGGAGGGAGAGAAAGTATGAGTTGGAGACAAAATAAATAGGGGTAAAATAAGAAATCAATATAAAAAATAGAGACAACTTTTAAGTGTCTCTTATATATAGGAACATGCCATAAGCATCAAATGTTTCTTATAATAAGGAACGGAGGGAGTAATACCTATTTATTATAAATAACTAACTTTATTAATCTACTTAAATTAGTCAACTAAAATTTTGCATTAAAGATAGTATTTTAAAAGAGACATTTTAGAAGTGGATATTTTCTAATTAGATTACATCTTTTAAATTTTCCTTTTAATTAAATGACTGCCTGGCAAGATTGATATAAAGGCCAAGCTCATAATGGGTTTGGGCTTAACTGAATGGTGGCCCAATTCCATTGTTTCAGCCCGATTGCATTGGATGGGAGAATGGATTGAGTTTGCTTGATCATTGTGAGTGAAAAACTTATGTACTTCCCCAGGTCCATACCTGTCAATATCCTGCCCTTTCTGACATCCTATCTCCAATTGTCCCTTGTTTAGTTCCTGCAAAAAAAACCACTTGAGCCTTTGGCAATCCAAGCCCAATATTCTTCATGGATCATGCCCCTGCCCCTGCTACTTGATGGATTGATGTTTGTTGGGCCACTTCATCTCCTTTAAAGCTTTCCTAGTGCCATCTCTTTTTTCTTTTTTTTCCGAAAGAAAAAACCAGATGAACAAAATACCAAAGCAGATGAAACTTTAAGTTATGCCCTAAAAGGGAAAAAAAATACATCGAAGGAAATAAGCTTAAAGGAAAGAAACTGGGAATTATAAAGAAGAGCCAGACGTGTGATTGATGTTCATGAGCAGCTATATTACATCCTGTTACTATCCCAAACAAGCCGTTATATATTCCTAGAAACAAATCGTGCATTGCATTGACAACGAATGCTTTGCCCCTCACAAGTCTCGATGATTTTCAATCAGACTGGCACGGTCGTTATTTAAAAGCTGTAAAAGGCCAGACGGGATCATGGAAAAGGACATTATGGCAATCGCTTTTGCAAGAAGACAACTAGGAAGTTATTTTGAACTCGGCATTAGATCACTTACTAGTTAATAATTAATAATAATTACAAATTACTTGTCAGTTTATAAGTCACTTTTAGTTATTAAGAAAAATTTTGAATTTTATCAACTGTCATTTAAGATTTAATAATTTTTTAATTTTATCTCTATTTAATATATATTATACTTTATATAAATTAAATCAATACAATTATAAATGAAGTATAAAATTATATATCCATCTAAAAAAAATTTCACTGTCTTATAAATATAAATAGCATTAGAGGAGTATATCTAATGTAATGCAATCTGTTTTCTTCGAGAAATGTCATTTTAATTTGATTTCATGATCTTATTCTGACATGCACGGACATTAGAACGATTCTCAAGGTCTCATATAACGTATGAAACCATCAGTTAATATCAGACACTGTTTTTTTTTTTTTAAATATAAATAAAAGAGCTTGGTTAGTTTACATGGACAGACCCTCAGTGAGGCATCTGGCAAACAAAATAGAATGAGAAGATAAGTGCTCTCCAAAAGCAGAAACACGGCGATACAATCCAAGGACGCAGAAATATCAGACATAGAACAGGAGAAAGAAAGATGAGAGCTCAAACAGAGAGGGGCAGCCCGATGATGGCGAACCCTCGAAGAATCGTTTATTTAAACAGTCAATCTTCCGATAACCCCTTCCAGATCCGACCGTCTTTTCTCGCATCTCTCCTCCAGTTCCTTCAGAAGCCTCACTCTCTTCCATTCCTTCTCAGCATTTTTCTCTTCCTCACTTGGATCTCTATCCGCTTTCAGCGCGTTTCCCAATTCTCAACTCCACCCGTCGGAACTGCCGCAGATTGGAGCGTCGATGACGATATGAAGGCCAATTTGGTTAGGTTCAGCTCTGGGATTCCTTCCCAAATTGCTAAAGACAAGCGGGGCTGGTTGCTCGATCCCCTTTCTCTCGCCCTTGCTTCTGGCATTTCTGGTATATTACGCACTGCTTTCTTCCGTGTGTTGTCTTTTTTTCGGTTCTTAGTTTTTCGATATGGACGTTTGTGTTGCAATGATCACCCCACTTCTTCACTGTGCACTCTAGCTTCATTTGGAGATTGGCTCCCTTTTGTTCCAAAAAGCTGATATGCACTGAAGTTACGTACTCCAGATAGAACGAAATTTAATTTCAACGAACTGTATATTTGCTTCGCTCTTAACTGATTAGGCGGGAAAAAGAAAAGGCACATAGTGCGCGGGGTTTCATATGCAAAAAGAAAATATGTGTTTGTGTTCTTTTCTGGCATTTGAAAAAGAAAAATTCTTCTTTGCAGGTGGAGCTGTCTCTTGCGCTTCAGTTCATGTTGGAGAAATACGTCCTGGCAAAATAAGAGGAAATCACAGACATCACAATTGCAACGAGACATTTGTCATTTGGGGTGCTGCAACAAAATTTAGGGTAAGCTCCCGTGTCGTAGTTGCCAGTTGGTGGCATATAATTGGTTTGGTTATGTGTTTCCCTGCATGTAAGATTTTATTGAGAAATAGCTTTCAGTCCAAAATGCCTGCAAAGTGATATGTATGATAGTATGATACAGTAGTACAGATAATAAACATGCTCCGCTTTTCAAATTACTGCTCTTTCCCTATCTAAGTGTTAGTATCAGGTCTACTCAACTTTCTATTTAGTTGCTAAACATATTCATGTTTATTTCTTTGTTTAAACGACTCGTCCTGATTCTGAAAATCATAAATTGGTTGAAAATCTCAAATTTCTTTCTGGTTTTATGTAAAATCAAGTGGTGAAACGAAAAGAATAAATGCCGACTTGTTTGCACCACATTTTGTTCATTCTCTTTTTGGTTGAATGCACAAGCCCCTAATGTGAAAAACAAGGTTTGTGAATGCAGATTCTCTGCACCCTGGAATGGAACTGCTTGCCACCTCAGAAGATCCTTGTCGTTTGCCTGATCCTACGACAACATTTACGTCACACGTTTGAGAGACTGAAATTCAACACCATCATGAATAAAATGTGTTTTCGCCTTTATTCTTTGATAGAAATGATCCCAGCCGTTCATTCTAAATCCTAAAATGCACAAACCTTCTACATTTTGTTTCCCTCCAGCAAATGCTCAGTTGTGTCCGAGTCTGAGACCCAAAAATGCAGCTCTGTTCCACTAAGGCACAAAATTTTCAGTTGTCCGTTGGTTGAATATTCATGTCTGAGGTTCAACCCTTTGCTGATTCAAGCCATTCGATTGTACACAGGAGGGGGCATTCACCATTCCTCAAAGGGAATTGCACCGAGACATAATTGAAACCAAGGCTTGAGTGTTTTAATGGATTTAAATTAAACAATCCGGATAATCCCATGAATTGATAGTTGCAATTGGCCCATTTAAATCTGAGAATAGTTGAGGCATAATGCATCACTTTACTCCTGCTGAAACAGTGCAATTCAGCTTCTCAGGCATGTGGTGTCAGCACTGTCACAGGCAAAATAGATGGGATCACTATGAGGTGCGCAGCAAATAGTCTCGTTCTGAGGTGCAGAGAATTTGCATTCTAAGATTTGGAGATGTTAAAGGAAATGCTTATTTGTGCTCCTTTCCCTGCGCCCGGCCGTCAGTACTTTGAACTAACCTGATCAGCTCACACTGAAATGATTAGTTCATATGCATCAACTTGGCACTACTAATTGATCAGAATTGAGAAAAACTGATTTCACGTTTCTCTTCTGTTGTGACCCTCGATTTGTATATCAATTTAATCTATAAGACTTGAGAATTATTTGTAGTTGGAGAACAACAAGGTAGCTGACAAGGGCTTTGCCGAAGTGATTATTGGCGCCGATGAGGTTGCTGTTGCTGCCAGCCCCCGTAGGACAGCCCATGCATTAGTGAACATGGATCCGATTAAGAGTACATTCTTTTTAGGATGCCAAGACAGTGTAATCAACTACAATGGCACAAATAATGACTACAACGTTTGGCAAGATCTTTAAAAATGCTGCTGTACAGATTTTCCCATCCCTTCACTGCTGAAGGAATCTGAAATACATCTGAGCCAGGGTATGACAATTTTTAAGCATCTATGTACATATTTGTTTCATTGCATACTCACTTGATATATGTAGTTCTTCCGTTTTTTTGTTTTTTTTTGGATACACTGTAGTTCTTCGTTAATGAGAAAGAATAAATGAAAAGGAAGAAAACAAGAAATTAAAGTGATAGACGTGTTTCTGTTCTGCCTAGCACATCGCAGGAAATTTTCTTCTCTCTGCCACAAGTTGCCAAAGACGTGGTTAGAAGATTTTCATTCTACGGGTGATGACCCCCAGCTACATAACTTGTTATTCATGTGGCCGTTATCCGCGACCATGTAAATTGTAGACATCATGTTGGTTCCTTTCTATGATTTTGCACGGGAATAAGTTCTCTAGATTTAATTCTGAATTCATAGCCATTGTTGTTCTTTGCCCCGGTTGATTTTTTAATGAATTTGGAGCCCGCCTGCCTTAATCACTCTTTTGATTGATTTTTAAATGGAGATTTTCAAGTCAGCACATTCATTGATCACCAAGCGTCGTGCCAAGCGTGGTGATCAGTGAAAACAGAACACATTCTATATTTGCCCCTTTTGAAACATTTTGACGTGCTCGATACATTTGAAATGCACACATCCTAATTCGTCACGTATCTTCTCTATTTGCTAATTCATTCTTATTTTTAAATTTACTAAATGGAACACGAATAATGGATGGTTGGATGACACGTGGGATCATCAGTGCACAATACTGTATGAGAATTGTATTTGCTTGCACGTCATTGGAAAATTATATATGTCAATACCATCTTTTAAAGAAAAGATCGTTGATATAAGTTTGTGTCTAAGCTTCAATGTTCTAAATCATCCACTTATTATTTGACAGGAGAAAACAAAATATATTATAATACGATTGATGGGCAAGAGACCCGTACAACGTTTGAAGCTGTTGACGAATGGATAAGAGTCACAATTTCAAACTCCCATAGAAAGCAACAATTAAGAACATGCTTGTACGGGATTCTGAAGGCTTTCATTCTGCTTTTGACTTGCAAGTTCTTTAATCAATAAAGACGAACATCACCAAAATCGACTATCATAAATGCAAATTAAAATGTCGAGCCAGATGCGTAAGCTGTGACATAAAACCCTACTCTTTAATTATTGGTCGCTGAAGCCTTCATGGATTTTTTAATGGATTTAAATTAAGCAATCGGGATAATCCCATGAATTGATAGTTGCAATTGGTCCATTTAAATCTAAGAATAGTTGAGGCATAATGCATCACTTTACTCCTCCTGGAACAGTGCAATTCAGCTTCTCAGGCATGTGGTGTCAGCACTGTCACGGGCAAATAAGTGGGATCTCTATGAGGTGTGCGGCAATAGTTTCGTTCTGAGGAGCCGAGAATTTGCATTCTAAGGTTTGCAGATGTTAAAGGAAATGCTTATCTGTGCTCATTCCCTGCGCCCGACCGTCAGTACTTTGAACTAACCTGATCAGCTCATACCGAAATGATTAATTCATATGCATCAACTTGGCACTATTAATTGATCAGAATTGAGAAAAACTGATTTGACGTTTCGCTTCTGTTGTGACCCTCGATTTGTATATCAATTTAATCTATAAGACTTGAGAACTATTTGCAGTTGGAGAACAAGAAGGTAGCTGACAAGGGCTTTGCCGAAGTGATTATTGGCGCAGATGAGGTTGCTGTTGCTGCCAGCTCCAGTAGGACAGCCCATGCATTAGTGAACATAGATCCGATTAAGAGTACATTCTTTTTAGGATGCCAAGACAGTGTAATCACCTACAATGGCACAAGTAATGACTACAACGTTTGGCAAGATCTTTAAAATTGCTGCTGTACAGATTTTCCCATCCCTTCGCTGCTGAAGGAATCTGAAATAGATCTGAGCCTTCCTGTTTTTAGGTTATTCTTTTGCAGGGTATGACAATTTTTAAGCATCTATGTACAGATTTGTTTCATTGCATACTCACTTGATGAATGTAGTTCTTCGTTTTTTTTTTCCCCTGATACACTGTAGTTCTTCGTTAATGAGAGAGAATAAATGAAAAGGAAGAAAACAAGAAATTAAAGTGATAGACCTGTTTTCTGTTCTGCCGAGCATATATATTACAGGAAATTTTCTTCTCTCTGCCACAAGTTGCCAAAGACGTGGTTAGAAGATTTTCATTCTACGGGTCATGACCCCCAGCCATGTAACTTGTTATTCCTGTGGCCATTATCCGCGACCACGTACATTGTAGACATCATGTTGGTTCCTTTCTATGATTTTGCATGGGAGTGAGTTCTCTAGATTTAATTCTGAATTCATAGCCATTGTTGTTCTTTACCCCTGTTTCTTCTGTACACAGTTTACTGATGCTTAGAGAGAAAATTGGGAATACGTTCCATCAGTTGATTTTTTAATGAATTTTGAGCCCACCTGCCTTAATCACCCTTTAATTGATTTTTAGATGGAGATTTTCAAGTCAGCACATTCATTGATCGCCAAGCGTGCTGATCAATGAAAACAGAAGACATTTTATATTTGCCCCTTTTGAACATTTTGACGTGCTCGATACATTTGAAGTACACACATCCTAATTCGTCACGTATCTTCTCGATTTGCTAATTCATTCTTATTTTTAAATATACTAAATGAAACACGAAGAATGGATGGTTGGATGACCTGGGGGGTAAGCAATGCACAACGCTGTATGAGAATTGTATTTGCTTGCACGTTGGTGGAAAATTATACTACATTACATTTTTAATATAAAAGCTAACTGTTTAATATAAAATTTAATTGATTAATTTGAGTAAATTAAAGAAGTTTAATAAACCAGTTATTTGTAATAAATATGTATTTTTTTTCTAGAATATCCTTGCTAATTATATGTATTAGCTATAATTATCTTTTGATAAAATTTTTAATATGTGTAACTACTATAATGACTATTTTGAAAAAATAAATTTAGGATCTATATGTAAAACTAAATTAAATATTAAATTAGCTCCCTCATGTTAAGGATGGGAGCTAGCATATGTCAATACCATCTTTTAAACAAAAGATCGCTGAAGTTTGTGTCTAAGCTTCAATGTTCTAAATCATCCGCTTGTTATTTGACAAAGGAAAACAAATATTTTATAATACGATTGATCGACGAGAGACCCGTACAGCGTTTAAAGTGGTTGACGAATGGATAAGAGTCACAATCTCAAAACTCCCATAGAAAGCAACAATTAAGAACATGCTTGTACGGGATTCTGAAGGCTTTCATTCTGCTTTTGACTTGCATGTTCTGCAATCAATAAAAATGAACATCACCAAAATCGACTATCATAAATGCAAATTAAAAATGTCGAGCCAGACGCGTAAGCTGTGGCATGAAACCCTACTCTTTAATTATTGGTCGCTGAAGCCTTCATGGATTTCTTATGACAATGAAAATGCTTAAATCAATGTCCAATCATCTAACTTCCCTCACTTGAACGCCAATAAAAAATGCACACAAGGGTTACTTGTATGAAATCCAAAGCAAAACAAGTCGGCCTCCACATATAAAAGCTGTAGCCAATGAAGAGTCCACCATCATTCACCAGCATATTATTCCAAATCCAACCTGCAAAACAAGACAGCATTAAAGAATGGAAGGAATTAGAAGGAAGAGGTTGGCTGTATTGGTCGGGTGCAACTACCCCAACACTCCAAATGAACTGCGTGGCTGCATAAACGATGTGTTGGCCATGCGAGACACTCTGATCAAGAGATTTGGGTTCGCTCCCTCCAATATTGAGTTACTCACTGATGAAGTTAATGCTCCTTCAGGTTCAACCATGCCCACTGGAGCTAACATCAAGCAGGCTCTTTCTCGCATGGTTGATCAAGCTCAACCAGGGGATGTCCTCTACTTTCACTATAGTGGACACGGAACCAGAATCCCCTCCATGAAACCTGCCTTCCCCTTTCGCCACGAAGAAGCCATCATCCCCTGTGATTTCAATCTCATCACTGGTTCGTTTTCTTCACTTTTAGCCACCTTATTAATGTGGAAATAGAATAGAATTGAAGTTGACACAATTCTTAATGTGCAGATTTGGACTTGAGGCAATTGGTGAACCGGGTGCCCAAAGGAGCGAGTCTGACGATTCTGTCGGACTCGTGCCATAGTGGAGGGCTGATTGACAAAGAGAAGGAACAAATAGGGCCATCTTCAGCTGTCCAAAACGAGACCACAATGAACCTTAACTCCAAACCTAAGACCATCCCCTTCTCCGACGTATTACAACAACTCGCGTCCTTAACAAACATAAGCAGCTCCGACGTGGGAACCCACTTGTTGGAGTTCTTCGGATCCGAAGCCAGTTTGAGGTTCAGGGCGCCATTTCTGGAGCGTGATTTGTTCCCGCCTTTGAAGCCCGACGAGGGGATTCTGCTCAGTGGGTGCCAGGCAGACGAAACCTCTGCCGACATGGACCCCGCCGTCACCGGCGGAAAGGCCTACGGAGCATTCAGCAACGCCGTTCAGATGGTGCTCAAGGATGATCCAGCTCCGTTGAGTAATAGGGAGGTTGTTGTAAGGGCGAGGAAGATCCTTCGGTCCAGAGGCTTCGTGCAACATCCTTGTCTCTATTGCAGCGACGAGAATGCTGATGCTAGTTTCCTGAGCCAACAGCCTCAGGCTTCTGCGTTGTGACTTTATGACGCATGAAACACGTCCACGTTGTTCTCGATGCAAAAGTTAACCGTGGCTGCGTATTATATCCTGTGCAATGGGTTGGATGTTATGAAATAAACGTAAAAATGGCATTCGTTGATTCTAATGTTATTCCAGGACCAGATCCGACTCATAAAAGTATTTTTGCTTTCCTCACGACCCATCATGGTAAAAACAATTCTTTGCTGTGCCTCCTTTAGTCTTTTAATTTTAAATAACATCAACCAGGTTTATTTTTAAATTTTTATATACACACATATTAATCCATATGCTATCTCTTGTCCTTAATATAAAAATTAGTTGACAAATTTAAGTAGGTTAAGAAAGTTTGTTATTATTTGTAATAATTAGGTGTTGTCTTTCTTAAAATACCGTTGCAAATCATGTATTAGCTAAAACTACTATTTGATTGAATTTTTAACCTGTGTAACTACAAGAAAAACTATTTTGAAAAAAACAGAAAAATATGAGAGACAAAATAAATTGGGTTCTTATATTTAAAATCAAATTAAAAATTAAAATAGTTCTTATATTAAATACGAGAGATAGTATAACATAGAATGTGTGCTTACGAATACACTCGTGTATCGTAAAGTATGGACTAGCAATTTAATTAGATCAGCATAAGAAGCAATTCTTCATGTCACAAGAGAATACATTTGGCTTGGACCCTTTTCTATATATACTACCTCCGGTCCTTAATATAAGACCCTATTTGACTTTTAGTTTGGTCCTAATTATAAGACCCCAATCCATTTTGTCTCTCATATTTATGCATTTTTTCCCAAGATAGTCCTTCTAATAATGATAGTTCTAGCCAACACACTTAATTAGCAAGGATATTTTAGGAATGACAACACTTATTTGTTACAAATAACTAACTTAACTTACTTCCTTAATCTCCTCAAATTAGTCAACTGGGTCTTATAATTAGGACCGGAGGTAGTATTTTTTAATCACAACGCATACATGTATCCTACTCTTTATAGAAAATTCAAATTCACAACATCCTGCTTAAAAAAAATTTAATAGAGATACTTAGTATCATTAAGCCTTATTAAGGCCCAAACAAGGAGCATTTTGCTTATTACAAAGAAAATGCATTTGTATTTGTGTAGGGTGGATAATCAAATAATCCACGACTCACGTCGTGAGTATATTTGGGCCAATGAGATTAAAATTTATGATATCTTTCTCACACAAAGACAAAATTGAAGTATTTATATATTATTTTTTTGTGCCAGCAGGAATATTTATTTATCATTATTAATTATAATCATGTAAGGACCCCAGCGCATTGACAGAAAATAATAGATAAAGGCCGGAATCAATGTTTCTTTTTTCCCCCAAACAGAAGGATCCCCAGCGACCTTATTAGCTTTTCCTTTTTTGAACTTCGTATCAGGGGTCGATGCCTTGAAATCTAAGTAACGCTTTAACGGAGATCATGGAACAAGATAGGGAGATCACACACTATAATATAGATTGATATATTATTAATATTATTAATTATTAATGGGTGCACTGAAAAGGACAAAACCCCACTTTAATCTACTCGTCAATCTTAGGATCCAATTATCTGTACATAATCACGCACGGATTAGCTCTTGATCGCACCCATGTCCTTAATTAAGCAAAACAGTAGATTAATCAATAAATTGGAATTTACCACTATTTGAAGTAAAACAAAACTACAGTGGGGAAAAAAAAAAGAGTATAATAAAGAATGCATCATAATGAGCATCATGCATTGCACGGCATGTTCCTCTCTTTCTTTCTTTTTTTGAACTTTTCCTGGTGGAAACAGGCTAGGCGGCCTGTCAGGGCCTATGGCCTGGCCTGTTTTCCAAAAAAAAGGGCTCTGGCCTGTTTGAAGGCCTCTTTAGTTAAACAGACTAGGTTTAGGCTTTTTAAAAAGCCTGTTAAGCCTGTTAAATCTGCCTGGGCCTGTCAGGAAATTATAATCATAATATATGAAAAAATTAATTAATGCTATTATTGTTAATGTGCTCTTTTAATTTATTTTTTAATTTTAATATATAATTAATAGCTTAATCTTTTCTTAGATTTTGAAGTTTAGATGACAAGTGAAGATAAAAATATAATTTAAAATAATAATATCAATAAATAATGTGATTTTTAAATCTTAAAAATATAAAGAAAATAGGAAAGAAAAATTTTGTTCCAAGAATGATAAATTAACTAACTTACGTATTATGTTAATTTAAGTATGATACCCTCTTTATTCATTATAAAATTAGTATTGTTTTCCTCTTTATTTATTTGTCTTAATTTTAATTTTTTGTGTGTACTTAAACGTAGTCTTATTCCAAATTTTAACATATAATTACAATTAGTTTTCAATAATATTCTTATAAATTATAATTAAGATTTAAAATAGTACTTATGATACTAAAATTTAAATAAAAGACAAGACTAAAAATTAAATTATTATATACGTTTTTTTTATCTTAGCTTTTTTTAAAAATTAATTATTATAATTTGAATTTTTTAAAATACAGGCCTTTTAACAGGCTTCAGGCCAGGCTCAGACTGAAAAGTAAGCCTGTAACAGGCCACAAGCCAGGCTCAGGCCAATAGACTCCAAAACAGGCCTGGCCTGTTAAGAGCAAAGCCTGACCTGTTTCCACCCTTAGTGTTGTGTACGGCACATTCACAGCTCGTTCCGTATTGATCCCAACTTAATTACTCCCTCTTACTGTTAAATTAGTGCTTGCCCCTAACTATTAGATTTAACCCAATTACTAATCACAGATGGCTAAAAAGGATTCCCAGGGTTTATTTCCCTGTGTCTTTTACGGAGTCCAAGTAAAAGAGATTTACTTATATTATCGCATACATACTAAACTTACGAATAATACACATCATTCCACGTGCAATTTGCTTTTCTATAATTGATTAACATTCTTCTCCTCTCTCTCTCTCTCTCTCTCTCTCTGTTCCCCCCCCCCCCACTTTTTCCTGTCCATCCACCTCTAACCGTTACCTTTACTCCACTGTAGTAGTTAATATTATTGTTATTTATGAGTAAATTATATTACGTTCCTCTAGTTCTTAATGTGAGATTTAATTAGAAAATTGATGTTGATCTTACATGTGAGTTTTACTTCACAAATTTATCAATTTTTTTCAAATTAATCATATTAATATTTCTCCAATAATAATCAAGCAGGGGGAAGGGAATTAAAAAAATTACTTGAGATATTTTAGAAAAAATATATTATGTTAACTAATTTAACTAATATCTTTAATCTACTATAATTAATTAATTTAATGTTACATTAATCACGGAAAGAGTAGTCAAATTACATAAATATAAATTTGTTCTAAATATTTTTTCGGAATTTGAATTTTACTAAAAGTGCACACCCTTTTTATTTTCAAAATTGAACTTTTAAACAACATATAATACATACACTACAGATAAATTCAAATTTATTTGCAAACTATTTTCATGAAAATACCTTCCACCTTATTTACATGGAAAATTGACAAGTTCTTTACTAAGAAACGAAAATTAAAATTTCCGTTAATAAAAAAAATATATACTCCTCCGGTCCTAATTATAAGACCCAATTGACTTATTTGAGGAAATTAAGGAAGTAAGTTAAGTTGGTTATTTATAATAAATAAGTGTTGTCATTCTTAAAATATCCTTGCTAATTAAGTATATTGGCTAAAACTATCATTATTAGAAGGATTATCTTGGAAAAAAATGCATAAATATAAGAGACAAAATGGATTGGGTCTTATAATTAGGACCAAATAAAAAGTCAAATTGGGTCTTATAATAAGGACCGGAGGAGTACATAAGTACAAAAAATTTTAAAAATATGATTCAGTCTATGAAACCAAGAAGATAAAATGACGGTCAGTATCAAATGTAAAATTTTGAATAATTAGCCTTATCTACAATTCATAAAATAATGCACTTCCTTAACTAAACCAAAAAAAAAAAATCATGAGTGAGATTCATACAAAATTTCAGATTAAATAATAAAAATTTTCTATAATTTAAACAAAACAAAAGCCAAATTCGGGGAAGGGCCATTTAACCTTAAAAAAATGAAAATGAAAACAGAATAACTAGGCGTTTTTCTCCAGCTTTTCTCGCTGCCTTCGTCATCAGCGTACACAGAAGCGCACTACCGGAGAGAGCAATGAAGAGACAGCATAGCATGGTCTCATCGTCGTCACGCCGAGAAAATGCGCCGGAGAAGATTCAATCCAAAACGATTGGCTGCATGTCCGGCATCATTCACCTTGTCTGCAAGTCTCACTCCCGCAGATTCCTCACCTTCGGTAATAGATTTATCAGTCATGCTGTTAAAATTCTGCTTGGTTACTGAGGAAACATATACTAGCTTGAATTTTGGACTTTGGATTTATTAACATTATAGCATGCAATTCTCCTTCTGCATTTGCAGGAAAGAAGCAGATTAAGAATGACAGTTTTTTTCCCGCAAAAGCAGAGCTTCCAAAACAAACTCCCGTGAAAGAAGGAGAAAACTTCAAAGAGGATAAACCCAATGTTTGTTACAATCCTAGTTTGTCACGTGAAGCACCAAGGAGCCCCACCCTTCCGGCGGATATTCGCCGTTCAAATCCGGCGAAAACACCTGAGAACTTCCGAACTCCGCCGGCACTGGTGGCGAGGCTGATGGGATTGGACGAGGGCCCGACGGCGGCCGAGAAGCCAGAATCCGTGGCGGAGAAAAGAGAAAGGCTTTTGAATGCACTGCAGAAATGCGACGAGGATCTGAAGGCACTAAAGAAGATCATTGAGGCCGTACGATCAGCAGATCAGCAACGGACACCCTCGACGGAGGTGATATCAAAAAACGTGAGTTGCTTTGGGGATAAAATTAGAACAGTAACGGAGGTTACTTGTTCGGAGCAGCAACCAAGTCCAGTGTCTGTGCTCGACGAGTTGACTCGGTCCCCTGTGAGTTTCAGGAATTACTCGCAACAACAGTCACATTCAAGTGGTACGTTCGCTTTTTTATTAATCTAATTTCATTAACTTTCGTCTCCTTCCGCATCCTGGTTCATTTGCATTATAATTGAAGATAAATTCTACAAATTGCAAAATCAGAAGACAGTGCAGAAGTTTTTATGCGCCAATGAAGCTAGACTAATATGTTGTAACCAGAATTAATTTGGTTTTGAGAATGCGGCGAATCAGATGAAATTGTTCATTAAAGCTTTTCCTTCAAGCCTTCAAACTTGCTAGATTTTAGGAGTTCTGAGAATTCATAAAATGCTTGCGACGATTCTCTCTGATCATTGATCTAATATAAACTCTTTGTTGAGTGATCTTTTTCAATTCTTCATGGCTATATACACATCTCTCTCTCTCTCTCTCTCTGTTTTTTTTTTAAATAAATGCATAAAATTTTCTTTAGTAGTCAAAGATTCCAGGTTTTTTTCCCAACAAATTGTCTATCATATTGCCTCTTTTTTTCCTCTTTTGTTAACCGATCCGTTGAAACTGAGTTATCAACTTGCTGATTGTCCATTTCCCCTTAGTGGTTAGGATTTGACTAGAAAGAAGGATAAGGACTAAAAATTATCCAGCTGCAAGGCTTGAAAATATAAATCATCATTATTTTCTCACTTTGAATTTGGATTGACACAGACAGGTCAATGTTTTGATACTTCGTGATATTATTAATTCTTGTTGTTTTTGAATCTTTTCATTTCAGCCGTATCCGGTTTGAAGAACAAACATCCTTCTAAATTTTTATATAGTTCCAACATGTTTTATGATAATACCTATTTATTTAAAATCTGTCTGGTTGTCATGTACTGATGGAAAAGTCAGACGTTTTTTTTTGGGGTTGGTTCGAAGAATGTAATTGTCATCATCCTAAAAGAATATTTACTAATCTCCAAGCTGCAAAGATACAAAGTTGCAATTTATGCTGACCCTTTGGAAGGGTTTATGCAGATAATTAACTTACTCATGGAGAGGGAACACAATGGTCCTTCGTGAAAAAGCACATGCTTCCTTATCCATGATGTTTAGGATTCCAAATTTACAATCATAACTTCTTGTGTTCCACACCATCTTCACCATCATGACTGGGGACAAATTAATTCCTTTTTGCCGCTGCAATTATATTGCGGCCAATATAAGTGACTCACAGCTAGCAAGCTGCTATAATGAAAACAGTCTCAGAATATCACTAGTAACGTTAGTAATCCTTTACTTTTATCGAGTGATTGATCTATAGTTGGCCATCACTTTACATAGAAAAAATAATAATTTAACAGTGAACCCAAAATTACTAGGAAGAAGACAAAATACATATAGGATTAACCCCTTTATATATATATATATATATATATATATATGTTGCTTGCTAGAAACCAAAAGAGAAGCCCAAATGAACGTTTTTCATAAAAAAGAAAACTTGTCGACTTTAGTGGGTGGGATGATGGACCACCGTCTGTACGCACAGGGGGCTAATATATTATTAGGAGGAGACAGTCAAAAGATGTTCAAAAAGAAAAAGAAGAGAGGCCACACAGTGACACTCTCACGCACCCCTCTGGCCGCTTTACCTGGCAACCTTCTTCACTTTTTACAGTGCCTTGCTCATTTCGACCCCCCACCACTTAGCTTTATACCTGCTTCTCTTGCCTTCCCTGCAAATCCACCCATGGATCTTCTGGCTTCAACAACACCTTGTCTGTGCTTAGTCTTGTTGGGAAAATAGCTGTCATTATGTCCAACTAATGTCCTCTAGCACGCTGTACATTACTATAATCTGTCCACTTCAACTTCAAAACACACACACACACGTCAAAGAAAATAAAAGAATTTTTTATTTTACATGTTCTTGTCAAGGGAAAGATACCATGTGATTGGTTTAAGTAGGCATGCATTTGATGATTGGCCTGTTAATAAGATAATTACTGAAAATTTTATATATCATTGGATAAAGATGAAGTGTGATGTGCACAGGGCGAGTGCAACAGCAGAAGATACAGGTGCAAAAGAAGCCAGGAGAGGAAAACACGTGTTTCTATGAGAGAATTGCGACAAGTGAGTTGGTACATAAGAAGGTGAAGGATGATGAGGAAGAAGAGGAGTCGGTGATGTGGAGCAGGAGAGCAATGAAAGAGAGCGTAGAGGAAGTGTGTAGGGACATCGCATGGGGAGAGAAGCGAGAGATTGGGAGAATAGGTTTGGCTTTGCATGATCATATTTGCAGGGATTTGATTGATGAAATTGTTCGAGATTTGGGATTTTGTTGCTTTAATGCTCTTCCCTTCGAGGCCTGTAAGAGAAGACTCGCTTTCTGATCATTGATAACTTTTTGTGTTCCTTTCCATTATACCATCAATTAGAATCACACTAGGTGTAATTTTGTGTCTATATGGGCGTGTACACTTGAAATTTTATCCACATAATTTATGCTCTTCTTTGAAGTGTGAGACCTAATTGGAGACCGGCCGCATGAAATTTGGCTGTGGCTGATAATTGTGGACCGTATAAACTTAATTAATAGATATATATGATATGTTACAATAGGGTATTCTATCTAACTCATCACTTTCAGGATTGGAAAATATGGGTGCAATGACTTTTGCAGTAGTAAATGTTACAAAAAGTACAACCCGATTAAAATAATTTAACTAAATTTCCAATTTCTAGAGCGAGTCATGGAAAATGACTTTTTATGCTATCAAGGGTCTAATAAGGTTAATATTTATGAGACAAAAAGTAAAGCCTTGTATCATTTTTCCATTTTAACGGGTAAATGCTAACTAGAGCGGGTTAAGCAAGTCAATCCTAATGATGACCGATCATTTTTCCCACAAGCAATGATAGATTATTGGTACCAAGAACTTGCAGCAGAATTTCCATTAAAAAAAAGTACGGATGTGCAAACTGTCATAGCTTTGCAAGGTTGGATCGAAGATAAAAATAATTGTAATGTCAGTCTTGATTTGTGCTGTGTTGCTTAAAAAAAGGAGATGTTTGTGGAAATGTGACTCTGAATTCACCTTTTTTTTTTTGTTTTTTAAATAGTTCTTACCCAAAGGTATCCCTTCCCAAATTTAATAGGAACTTATCCTTCACCTATTAATATTATAGGATAGCGGAAATGGTTTAATAAATTTACTTTTCTATGGACAAAGACGAATACTGAAAGCCAAAATAGAAAAAAAAATTATGTAACATAAAATTTGAAAATTTCTTAATATATTTTCAAAATGATATAAAATGATCCACATCAAATTATCAAGTAACAAAATAAAAAGGATGCGTGAAAGAATAAACTTTACCAAGTTTTGCATGCTCGGCAACATACCTCAATAAATCTACGGAGCTTCTAAATCAATGATTGAATACTGAGGTGGAATAGCAAGCTTTTATTATCATAGATTCTGAAATTAACCAAGACATGACATTTCAAGACTAAATTTTAAAATATGATTTATTAAATTATAATGTTCGAGACAATATATCACTTTTATTTTAATGTTTGAAATTTGTTTTGATTTGAACTCTATTGCATTTCCTTTTAAATATTTGCAATCTGAATTTTGATCGTTCATTTTTTTTTTTTAAAAGAACTTGTTTCAATTAAATGTGTTTCGGGCTTGCATACAACACAACAAAACCCTCTGGAAGCTAGTTGGGTTTGGGCCCCATGTTCCAAAAAAAAAACCTCTCGATCCAGATCTCACCCTCCGTCCCTCGCCGCTCTGCAGACCCCAGTTCATCGTTGACGACTGTGCGCCGTTGAGCGACAGACCTTGCAGAGCTCTCTCCCTTAGTCGCCGCTTCCTCTTTTGCGTGTTTCGAGTCTCTGCAGGTCCCTCTGCCCCGCTACTCTCTGCTTTCTCTTCTCAAGTCGCCGAGTGCTTCAAGCCACTCACTGATTCGGAATTATCTCATTCAGTCGAAATACTCTTCCTACTTGTCGGTTCTCAGCGCCATCCACTGCTTCCAGATTCTAGGCTAGACTGTCGCTACTAGGGGGCTGTATCAGTTTTAGTTTCTGTTTCAGGCGAAGTTCGAGATGTGGAGGTCGGCTTTTGCAAGACAAGCCTTTCAGAACCTCAATGCTTCCAGAACCCGAATCCCTAAGGTGATGGCGGCTCTCTCTAACTCAGTTGATATAGTTCAATCTTCTCATTTATCTGCACGGTACCTTCGATTCTTTTCCCAGCATTCAGCTGAACACTCTCAATTTGAAAAGCAAATCACTGATTCTGCCAAGGAGGGGTTCGTGCATGAGGTTCCATTTCATTTTTCTGAGGGTATTGATGAACATGATGGTGCTCAGATGGGCAATGATGCCCCTTTGGATAATGAGCCTCCCGAGGAATCTCTTGAAGAAACCGTGGGTTTGCATATGGACATTTCTACTTCTGGTTTTGACCAGCACAGGGAAGAGGAGGGGAAAGAAGAGGTTTACGAGATCGATCAGGAGAAGTTGGAGAATGTGTTGTCTCTTCTTCAGAGTAGTCCTAATACGTCCCTTGAGTCATGTCTTAGCGACATGGATTTAATTCTACATGAGAGATTCGTGATCAAAGTACTCCAAACACAGCTAATTGCTGGTGACAATCTCATCAGATTTTTCAGGTGGGCTTGGAAAGACAAATCGTTTAAGGTCACCACCACTGCTGTGGAATCTCTTGTTTTGGCTGTATGCTCTTCTCTTAGGAAGAAGGAGATATATTCCCTGTGGGATTTAATTAAGGATATCAGCGTGAAAGAGGATGGGGTGTTGAATGTGGAAATTCTCAATAAATTGATAGCTACCTTCTCAAAATTGGGCAAAGGGAAAGCTGCGTTTGACGTCTTCAATAGTTTTGGGGAACTCGGGTGTGTGCCAAATGCAGACACCTATTACTTCACTGTCGAAGCTCTTTGCAGGCGATCATTTTTTGGTTGGGCTTGGTCTGTGTGTCAAAAAATGCTTGATGCTAACAGCTTGCCTACTGGTGGTGAGAAAGTTGGTAAGATTATATCTTGGTTTTGCAAGGGGAGAAATGCTAAAGCTGCCCATACAGTATATGTTGCAGCAAGAGAAGAAAAGATGCACATTCCGACATCTTCTATTAATTTTTTGATTGGTCAACTTTGTCAAGAAAATGAAACTGTACAATTAGCTTTGGAGATGTTAGAGGACGGTATTGGAGAAGATAAGAAATATGCAGTAAAGCCATATTCAGCTGTTGTTCAGGCCCTATGCAGAATCAAAGATGTTGATGTGGCCAAGCAACTGGTCTTAAGAATGGTTGCAGAAGGTCCACCCCCTGGGAATGCTGTTTTCAATTATGTTATTACAGGATATTCCAAAATTGGGAAAATGGAACAGGCATTGGAGATGATGAAACTAATGCAAACTAGAGGCTTAAGACCAGATGTATATACTTATACTGTTCTTATAAGTGCCTATGTAAATGGTGGTGAGATCGAACAAGCTCAGAAAGTCTTCACAGAAGCCAAAAAGAAGTATTCAGAGTTGAGCCCTGTAACTTACCATACTCTAATACGGGGATATTGCAAACTAGAGAAGTTTGATAAGGCTTTGGAGTTATTGGCAGAGATGAAGAACTTTGGTGTCCGTCCAACTGTTGATGAATATGAAAAGTTGATTCAGTCTTTTTGCTTGAAGGCTTTGGATTGGCAAATGGCAGAGAAGCTCCTTGAGGAAATGAAAGAGAATGGCTTATATCTCAAGGGTATCACTAGGGCCCTAATTACGGCAGTGAAGGAAATGGAGAAAGAGGTTGTGGAGAACCAAAAAGATAGTTTAGTGGCTTAAAATTCCTGCTGGCTTCGGGAGGTGGCATGAACCTAATATGAAAGGCCTGAGGCGTGTGTTTCTTTTCCATTTTTTGCTGCTTTCTAACACCTAGTTACTATTTTAATTCTCTTCCGATCTAAAGGCAAAATTACTGGTAGGATGTCAACTTAAGCTTTGATGGTTGTAATGTGAGGTTGGTGTCTTTAATATTTAATAATGCAGTTCTGCTTAGCTATGTTATAGGGTTTTCCCTTACAGTATTGTCATTGGCATTCTGTTTACAACGTTAGTATTAATCTTGGGATGCCCTGCTAAACTTTCTTTTCTTCTCTTTGCTTGGAGTGGGGAAATATTGATCACCCAATTTTTTCGTGAGTCCCTGAACACACAAAGGAATGAAACAAGTAAAAGAGAAATGTGTGAATAGAAAACTGAATGACTGTTTTAATGAAGTGATTATTTAGATTCTATACTATATCTTTGTTTCATGTGTAGGCTTTCTGTTAAGTCATGATTGCTGCCTCACCAATATGTAAAAAAAAGTTATTGTTACATTTGGTTTTGATTGTAATTGGAGCTCAAGATGGATATGTTTTGGGGATTAATGGTTGTTACTAAAAAGGTTACCATGGCATCTCAGATATGCTGATCATCTTATGCTAGTTTCATTATTAGGTATATGAAACTGCAGTGTTCATTAGCTGCATTTATGCAGGCTAGTTGTGAAAATTCTGTAGGAGGAAGTAAAAGTTGCTGCTGCATTGCAATCCAAATTTCGTCAAGCTTTGGTTGCTGGGTGTCTATCTTAGGTGCTAAGTGAAATCCCACTATGAGCTAATTATTTATTGTGCTTTTAGCAATTACATTGTTCAATTGTGTGAACATTTTAATTCAGATATCAATGATTAAGCAACACTTGAAGATATATGCTGCTGTGGATATGCAGCTTTCTTGAAATAAAAGTGGCAAGTAAATGAACTTAGCGGCTAACCCGATTGTTCCTTGTGGACTCATAGGTTGGAGTCCGTTCAATGACACAGTCGCATACAAAATAAAAGTGGAGGACAAGGATTTGGAGCCAAGTAAAAAGAAGCGGGCAGAGTGATCACTGGTCAGACCAGAAAGTTCGGTTCTGATGTCTTCCCAAAATATTTTCGGACCGGAGGTTTGACTGGGGGTGCAAAACTCAACGGGAGCACCTGTAAATATATTTTCTCGTTAATAGTTTGTCTATTTTCATTTTTGTCATTTGGAGAGATTTTTTTTTGGGCAAAGTGAAGAAAATAAATTATTCAGTCATTTGTAACCAAGAAAAAAGAAATGGACGGGACGGGACACTAAATTAACTGACTGAGGCCGTAATTTAAGAGTTAGTAGAAGTAAGGGAGGATTACAAGATCCCAAAAGAATAAAATAACTACTCAAAAGCTCCATTGACAAGTTAAGAATTGTTATCTCTTATTTTAGAGCTTATCACTGTAAGCAGTTTAGTTGTAATTTAGACTTTTTGTAATTATGTTTTTTTTAGAATTTTATTACAATTCTCTCAAATAATATAATTTGATTTAATAATAACTAATAACAAAATATAAGGAAATACAATAAAATTGAAAGAAACTTTAAATCTGGTTAACTTTACCTTAGAATTTAATGTTTTTAATTTATTCTTATTTAATATATATTCAGAAAAGATAAAAACTCCGCCTATGTTGTATAGCCGGTTCCAAGCCCGGATAAAGAAGGAGGGTTGTGTTAGGCCCTCGACAGCCAACGTAAAAACCCGTCGAATCTCATGAACATGAATCAACGAAGTAATTATGCTAATGTTAGGTCGTTGCCCAGATGTGACGCGCTGTATGGCTCGAGTACAGTGAGAAATGAGCTAGAGTCGCTGCATCGTCGCCCGGATGTAGTGTTAAATGAGCAAGGGCTACCGCACTCTCTTGGACGGAGGCGGCTAAAGAAGTTAGTTCATGAGACTGAGATTAGATTTGGCACTTGGAATATTGGGACGTTAAATGAGAAATCTATGGAAGTAGCAGGAGTTATGAGGGACATAAGGATTAATATCTTATGCCTTCAAGAAACCAAATGGACTGGAGAAGCTGCCAAGGAACTTGGAGAGTATAAACTTTGGTACACAGGAAAGGTGAGCACAAGGAATGGGGTTGGTATCATCGCTGATGGGACATGGAAAAAAACGTGGTAGAGGTTAAAAGGTTTGAGGACAGAATATTATCGTTAAGAGTAATTGTTGGAAAGGATACTATCAATATTATTAGTGCCTATGCATCTCAGGTTGGGGCAGAGACACACCTTAAAGATAAGTTTTGGGAAGATATGGAGGGCTTGGTTCAAAGCATACCACTCGAGGAAAAAAATTTTATCGGTGGGGACCTTAATGGACATGTTGGTAAAGAAGCAGGACAATTCAGCGGGGCCCATGGTGGTTTTGGTTTTGGGGAGCTTAACAGTGGAGGACAATCTATTCTCGATTTTTCTCTTGCATACGATCTTAAGATTGTCAACACTTGTTTTAAGAAGCGAGAGGAGCATTTAATCACGTACAAAAGTGGTGTCTCAAAATCAGATTGATTTCTTTTTGGTTAAGAATCCGGACAGAAGATTGTGTACTAATTGCAAAGTGATTCCAGGAGACGGGGTGAGTGCCCAACATAGAGTACTTATCCTTGATGTATGTTTTAAGAGTACCAGGCAAAAGTATCATCAAGTGGCAAAACCCAGGATTAAGTGGTGGCAGTTAAAAGGAGAGAAGCGGGAGTTATTCAAAAGGACTCTTTTGAAGGAAGGGAATTGGGAGTTGCAGGGAAATGCAAACATGATGTGGGAAGAGATAGCTACAAGGGTTCGTTTGGTAGCTAAAGCAATTTTGGGAGAATCCAAAGGCCCTGGTCAAAGAGATAAGGAGACTTGGTGGTGGAATAAGAGTGTGCAAGAGAAAGTCAAACAGAAAAAAGATTGTTTTAAGGCCATACACTTGTGCAATAGTGTAGAAAACCAGGAAAAGTATCAGTTGGCTAAAAAAGAGACAAAGAGAGCAGTGAGCGAAGCACGTACTAAAGCTTATGAAGGGTTTTATCAGGAGTTAGGAACAAAGACGGGAGAAAGAAATATTTACAAGATCGCGAAGCAAAGGGAGAGGAAAAAGAGAGATCTGGACCAAGTAAAGTGTATAAAGGATGAAGATGGTAAAGTGTTAGTTACTGATGGTGATATTAAGGACAGATGGGAGGCTTACTTTTACAAGTTGTTTAATGAGGGAAGCAATTATGCGACTCAGGACTTGCAGAACTTGCTAATTAACGAAGATGATCGGAATTTGGCTTTCTACCGCAGGATACGTATCGGAGAGGTTAAGGCGGCTCTCAAGAAAATGGACAATGGAAAAGCCGTTGGGCCTAATGGTATCCCTATTGAAGTTTGGAAATGTTTGGGCAATGAGGGGGAGGTGTGGCTAACCAAACTTTTTAATGAAATTCTACGCTCTAAAAATATGCCGGATGAGTGGAGGAAAAGCATTTTAGTTCCTATTTACAAGAATAAAGGAGACATTCAAAACTGTGCAAGCTACAGGGGGATAAAATTATGAGTCATACAATGAAGTTGTGGGAAAAAGTGATGGAATATAGATTGAGGTTGGAGACTTCTATTTCGGAAAACCAATTTGGATTTATGCCAGGGAGATCCACATCGGAAGCAATCTATTTACTAAGGGGTTAATGGAGAGATATAGAAGTAAAAGAAGAGATTTACATATGGTTTTTATTGACCTGGAAAAGGCTTATGATCGTGTGCCAAGAGAAGTATTGTGGAAGGCTTTAGAAAAGAAAGGTGTACGGGTTGCGTATATCAAAGTCATACAAGATATGTATGAGGCGGTAACTACCAGTGTAAGGACGCCTGGGGGCGAGACAAAGGACTTTCCTATTAAGATTGGCCTACATCAGGGATCCTCTCTGAGTCCGTACTTATTCAACATTGTTCTGGATGTTCTAACTAAACCTGTTCAAGAAAGAATCCCTAAGTCCATGCTCTTCGCGGATGATATAGTTCTTATGGCGGAATCAAAAGAAGAGATTAACACTAGTTTGGAGTTATGGAGAAGGACTTTGGAGTCGAAAGGTTTCCGTTTGAGCAGGAACAAAACAGAATATATGCATTGTGATTTTGGAGGGAGGCAAGGTAATAGGGATTTGGAGGTGAGGATGGGAGAGCAAATTATTCCTCAAGTATCAAAGTTTAAATACCTAGGATCCATTATACAGGAGGATGGGAAATTGATGGAGACATTTCTCATAGAATACAAGCTGGCTGGTTAAAGTGGAGGAAAGCTACCGGAGTTATTTGCGATAAGAAGGTACCTGAGAAACTTAAAGGAAAATTTTATCGGACTGCTATAAGACCAGCTATGATGTATGGTAGTGAATGTTGGGCAATAAAGGGAAAACAAGAGCACAAAGTCGGAGTAGCAGAAATGAGGATGTTGAGATGGATGTGTGGTCATACAAGAAAAGATAGGATTCGAAATGAAAAGATCAGGACAAGAGTCGGTGTGGCACCTATCCAAGAGAAAATGGTTGAAAATCGCTTAAGATGGTTTGGACATGTGCAGAGAAGGCCTTTGGAGGCCCCGGTGAGGAGGGTGGATCAAACAAGATGGAGTCCCATAAAAAGAGGCAGGGGAAGACCGAGAAGAACGCTGAATGAGGTCATTGAACGAGACCTCCTAATCAACAACATATCTAAGGATTGGGTTGTTGACAGAGCACGATGGCGTCGTGTGATTCATGTAGCCGATCCCACCTAGTGGGATAAGGCTTGTTGTTTGTTTGTATTCAGAAAAGATAAAATAATTCCTTCGCGATAAAAAAATCATATGGTGAGTACGGAGAAGTTGACGTGGCAGCAAAAATGGCCACCATGAGCGAAGGCCTCCGCGTCCAAACCGCGTAACCGGGTCGCACTAGGCGTCGACAAAGACCCCCTAATTAATTAAAACGAACAAAAGCCACCAACCAATCAAGAAAGACGATCATCCAAATCCTTGAATTACTCTTCACCGGCTTGTCTCTATTTTTAGTAATCCCAAATCCTCTCGATTTTTAATGCGTGCTTGTCCTTAGGGTCCTTATCCCCTGCGTCCACTTCCCATCTGTCATCTCATGTTTGGGTGGGTATCACCATCTATCAGCTCTTCTACGTGGGCGATTGACGCAACTGCCCAGTGACACCATTCGGATTTCGGACAGGATCCTTATCCTCCATTCCTGTGCAGCCTCCATCTGATCTCTTCACCATATCCGTGCCTTGGGGAAACACCACTGCGCATACCTAAAATACCCCTCTCGCATCAACAAATAGTTATTAAAGTTTTAAATTATCTAAACTCCTTGCTAAATCATATGCCCTTCTGTCTTTGGGCAAAAAAAACAAAAAAAAGTTATATACTTCTTTTATTTTATTTGTAAATCAATTTTAATGTAATTCTTTAAAGCTAAAAAAAATTTGAAAGCATTAAACAATATTCTTTCTATTTGTTGATTTGTAAAAAATTAATTTAAAAGACATCCTATTACTCCTGTATTTAAAAAAGAAAATAAAATAATTATATAGAACTAAATGAAGACTTTGGTATTTTAATTTTATGTTATCTATTCAAGCGAGAATTACAATAAACTCCGAGGATACGACTAATACAAAATATTATTTGTTTATCCTAGGACTCTTACTCATATATATATATATATATATATATAAATTACTCAGCGCAGAAAAAAAAGGATATAGATAAATTATTATTTTTTTGGTAAACATATAGATAAATTATGAAACATTTAGGAGATGTTTTGTTACATCTCATGGTTGATTGGACAAGATTATCCAAATTGGATGCATGACACCTGAGGGCTTCATGGTCATTTAAGCACCTAAAGTAATCAATTAATGAAATCGCTAATTAAAATTAAGATTAAAACAATATAAGTTGAAAAATGAGAAAAATAGCAAATAAACGAGTAAAGGGCGTGCGGTAAAAATAGGATGACATGAAGGGCAAATCGATAATAACAAGGGGGCTAACCGGCCCAGGAGTTGTTGAATGGCACATCCTTTGATTTTCCTATAAAAATGGCAGCTTTTATCTGAAGATTCAAAACCCTCTCGTGTTTCCTGACAATCTCTGATCGGTTTCTCCGAAACAGAATAATCATTTTGAAAGGAAGAAGAATTACGAGAAGGAAGGGAAGAAAAAAGGAACAGCAATGGCGGATCAGCTTACTGATGAACAGATCTCTGAGTTCAAGGAGGCCTTCAGCTTGTTCGACAAAGATGGAGACGGTTCGTCTCTCTTTTTCTCGCTCTCTATCGCTCTTTCGTTATTTCAATTGACCTATGAATAATTTTATGTTTTGAGTTATTTCTAGACCTAGCTGTCTTCTGGAGGTGTTTGGCAAGCGGATGCTGGTTTGTGGTTTGGGAAATTAAATGGATTAATGAATTTGAAGAAGTTTTACCGTGCTTCTGGAGAATTGTTTGGTGGCGACGTTGAGATTTAGATCTTGCATGGTTTCGATTGTTGTTCTAAATTTCACGGACTAATTAGTCGATAATTCTGCGTATTACCGTTTTCTTTTCCATCCCCATTTGACGAGCATATTCAGAGTAGAAACAAATGAGAGAATTTTTTTTTTCTTTTTTTATGCGCAGAGTTGTTATAGATGATCTTCGATTTTACAGGAATAGTCTTGCTCAATTTTAAAATGCTCGTCTTGCCTTTAGAAATGAATGAATTGCTGTGTTAAAAGTTTACGCATCTGCATGTTGGGTTCTGTTTTGATTCTAAACAGGAGGTCAAAGAGTGGGAGGAAGAATAGGGGTCAATGAGGGGAAAAAGTTAGATTGCACTTTTTTCCATTGTTTGTGTCTCACATTCAGATCATGAACCCTGAAAGCAAGGGTAACTGACAGAATTAATTACTTGCTTTTGTATAAATCCTACTATTGACTTTTCCTTTTCCTTAGTAAAGAAGATAAGTAGCCATGTGATGCGATGATAGAATATAATGATAGCTTCCTTATGGTATGTGTTCCCCACCCCTACCCCCACCCCCACACCCCCCCTTTTTTTTTTAAAATGTCATTGTCTTCACATCTGTTGAAAATAAATCGAGATGAAGTGTAAATTGCAATCTGCAATTCGAGAAGAGAACTTAGAGCCCATGTATGCTGTTTTTATAAAATGCAAAACCATTTGACAGAAAGGCCTTCCCTTGCCAAAGTGGGAATGCTGCAGTTACACATCTGCATAGCATTATTTGCCAGAAAGTCTAAGCTTGCACTCTACTGAGAACCCATTCCTTCGCTAAAAATTCTTTTCCTCTTATATACTGTTATGTGTGCCAGTGTGTGCCAGAGAGTGTGTGTGTGTGTAAATTTACGCAGAGACGTTTGAGCGATTTTGTATTGTGGTATTTGACAATATGACACTAATGTCAAATTGATTGATAGCTTTTGTATTGTATAGTTGCGAACATGCCTCTCTGTCTTAGCCTCATTGAATTTTTGAAGCGGATTTTGATAGTGTGTGATCTCACCTTTCAGGTTGCATCACAACCAAGGAGCTTGGAACTGTTATGAGATCACTGGGGCAGAACCCAACTGAAGCAGAGCTCCAAGACATGATTAATGAAGTAGATGCCGACGGAAATGGTACTATTGACTTCCCAGAGTTTCTAAACCTTATGGCGAGGAAAATGAAGGATACAGATTCTGAGGAGGAGCTAAAAGAGGCATTTCGGGTTTTTGACAAAGATCAGAATGGATTCATTTCTGCTGCTGAGCTCCGCCATGTGATGACCAATCTTGGGGAGAAGCTTACTGATGAAGAAGTTGATGAGATGATTCGAGAGGCTGATGTTGATGGCGATGGCCAAATAAATTACGAGGAATTTGTTAAGGTGATGATGGCAAAGTGAACCCTAAATCTCCGCCAAGATCCTGATGAAAAACTATAACTGCGAAGAAGAGATAGAAGAAGGGGGACAGGGTTGACTTATATAATGATACTCTTAGACTTTGTACTTTTTTATTGTTAAATCTTTGTTTGATGGTTCTGAATCAAACCTCTGTGACATGTAGTGCTAAGCTAATTGTTTTGGTGGAATGGTATCTCCAGTTTGTCTTGTGATTGTGTCACAAGTTGATGGTTATTTCACTCTTATTTTCGGTTTGCCATGCCGGATAATTGCAACGTAAGGAAGTCGATGAATACGCTGTGTATGCATGAGATTGCAACAGCCTGCTAGATGCCCGGAAACCTGCCTCTTTTCTCCAATTAAAATTAAAATTATTCCCAATCGCGTATAAAGAATTTTTTTTTTCCTGGGAAAAAGCGTAAAACTCTAAAACAGATCAATTATAAAAAAATAATTAATAATTAATAATCTAGTAAATAATAAGGTAAAAGGATTTTTTTAAAAAAAATTATCTTACTGTACATTGATTACTTGGCACAAGGGTTAACAAATTGAGCGAATGGATTGGCCATACCACACAAATAGTCTAATCTCTAGGGATCTATAAATTTAGCTAAAAGATGGCCTGAGAGAGAAAGTGGTTGAACAGATTACCCAATCCCTCCTTTTTCTTTTTCTTTTTTAGTTTGGGTATACAACCCATCGGCCCAGCCCCTTCGTTAGCTAATTGTAACTTCTCCGAACCAACACAACACAGAAGCAAAGCAAATATTCACTTGGTTTTTTTTTGGGGGGGGGGGGGGAGGGATGGTTTACCACGACGCAATAGACCAGGAACAGAACAGTACAATTTCATCCATTATCTCATGGGAAGTACTCGTCAAAGTACACGCACTGTTACACCCGTCTTCCCTGGGCAGCCACATTCACGTTCCCCCCCTCCCCTTTCTTTCTATCAACTAGGCAACAAATAAAAAGTTCAAATATTGAACGGCATCATCACAATCTTTTCAAACTTTTCTTTCTGGCATCTATCTTCTTCTTGTCTGCCTGAACTTTTGCTGCTCCAGTTTCCTTCCTTTGTAATATTGGTGCAGCAGGAACTACCGTTGCAGTAGTAGACCCGTTAACAAGAGCATCCGTTGTTACAGTAGCTGCCTGTTCTAGATTGTTTCCTCCTCTCACTGTGGCGGCTGACTGACCCAATGGTGGCTGCAATGGCATTGCAGCACCCGATGCCGCATTTTTCACTTCACTATTAATTACTGAGGTGTTGATTTGATCAACATTCAGTGCAGTCGTTGACTCAGATATAGCTCCAGTTTTGAATTTGGGCTTGGGTTTTGCATGGATTCCAGTGTAAAGCCTATATGCAATGCAACCCCATTAAGTTTATTCGATTGCTAGCATATGAAGAAAAACAACCATGTTTATGTCATAAAAAGTAATGTTAACAGCTAAAATTGATAGTGTCCTTTTCATGATTATGAGCAATATGTCATCCAAAATCATTGTTCAGATTTCAAAATGAAGAAGCTGCAAATCAAGACCAACGATAGCTCAAGAAGTATAGCTTTAAAAAAAGATATATTGTATTTAATATGTCTACTGACCTAGCATGTCTCGCATACTCCTCGTAATTTTCAAGCAGCATTTTGCCAGCTTGCTCATTTAGAGCTGACTCTGGAAATGGTTCAATCAAAAGACACCTGACAACCTGTTTAAAAGAAAAATCAGCATTAAAATGAGAAACAATCATGTACAACCATATTTAATAAATCGATAAGATCTAGAGATGGCAGTGCTCAACTAGACATGCAAATTTAAACCGTGAAATTTTCATGACAAGAACAACCAACACAATAGACTTACAATAAGAACATGTCGCAAACCGAGGGTAGGATTCCAATCCTTCTTCAACGTGTTGACACAAATCTCTCCGTTGGTTGCAATGTTAGGATGGAAAATTTTAGTCAAGAAATAACCTACAATATTTTTAAATAGCTGCATCAGTTAACAGTATTCAAAAACGATAAAGAATGGATGGAATTATTTTAGGCAGGAAAAGTGAAGCAGTGACTACTGAGCAGAAATATCTCCTTGCCTTATATAAGAAACAGACACTATGAAAAAATAAAGTTCAATAAGTAAAAGAGAAAATAAAAAAATAAAATATAAATTTATATCAAGTCACTATTTATAAGCGGTGAACAATGCACCTCATTCTTCTGACTGCGTACAATGTACAGAGGCCCACTTAGATTTTCAAAACAAAAGAACTTCATCAACAATGTCAAGAGCAAATCATAAAAAGGCTCATATAACCGTCTAAACTCACCTTTAGGTGGAGAGTGTGGAAAGTCACGAGATAGTAACAACTTCATACGAAAAACTCCATTTTCATAAGGAGTCCCAGCTGCAAGTATAATTAACTCAAGTTCAGCTTGATTTCTTCACTTAATGCTGAAAAATAAACTTACAAAACAAAATTCCATGCCTGGGCCATCGATGTCAGCATATATTATTGAAAAATCATCATCATTTACAACAACTTTAATGCCCTCGGGAGGGGAATCATCAAGATTTTTCAATTCCTTGGCTAGTTGCTTTATTACATTTGGTGGAAGATTTTCATTGGTTGCCTGAAACAAAAATGCCACAATAAAATTTAAGGATAAGGAATATTGAAACAAACATTCCAATTATTGTCTACGAACTAGCAAGCAACACAATGGCATCATAGCTCCAAGGGTCATCAAATACTGTGTTAAGTTTAGTTAGCCTTACTTTAAGAATACTTCAACATCATTTCCATTCCAATTGTACAAATGAGATTATGATAAGCTATCAGCCTATTAGTACTTGTTATTATAAACCATTGTCAACAAGCACAAGTATATGAACAGATGATTAGTTGTTGAAGGCCAAGAGATATCCTGATTCCATAACAGGAGGCTAAACTCTCCAGAATAAATTTACTTGGCAAAAACCATGCCTGCAAGGTCAATAATTGCAAGTCTAGAGACAATAGCCAGCAATAATAAGAGAAATACTTACCATCTCCGCAAAAATGAAATTGCACCGGATGTTTTATTCAACTGCCAATTAAGGAGGGACAAGCCCTTTATCAAACAATGCACTGAATCTTCAAAATTTCTGCTCAAAGTGCGGGCAAAATTAGAACGGTGAAAGGGCCTGCAAAAATATTGCTGATTAATATGAGAAAATATACGGCTTGGCTTCAGCAAAAAGCTGCCGCAAATGAACTACCAAACGGTAAGAATTGTCAAATATTTAACATAATTGAAAAGAATATAACAAAGACAACAAGCATTGTATATATAACATGAAATCAAAGAGCAGAAAGAATATATTGACGCCCCAATTTAGCGTCACAATGCCCCTAAACAATAGTGCCAAAAAAAAAAATCACTTCATTTTATTTTGCCCAAGAGCACCAAGCGATATCTCCATATACATCAAACAAGACGAAACTGTCAATGACTTGACTAAATCGTTGCAGTCAGAAGAAGCTCATTCAATTCAATTATCTGCTTCTCCATACAAAATCCCACTAAGAGGACAGCTTAATCATCAACACAAACGCAAATACATGCACACATCACAGAATAAATAACTAGTAGCTTGAACATCAAATCTGCTTCAAATAGATTATAGAAAACGTAACCACCGCCCCCATCTTCACACCCACACACAAATATTACCAATTTACCGCTTAACTCAAATGTAATTCGTAAAACCCAGATGACTCGAAAAGTCTGCAAGAGCTATAAAAGCATTTTTTGTGCAGGCACACAAGCACAAAGATTTCCAGAACCTGATTTCATCCACCGCATATCATGCCATCTAAATAATCAACTTTCCCGATAAAAGAAGAAAGAAGATCAAATAAGAATTTGAAAAAGATACTTGCAGATCACCAATCGCATGGTAAAACCCTAATGCGCCACCCTATACCCAAGAATCTCGACATTCCTAACTGAGCAAGAAAGAAATCGGGCGCATGAACTTATAAATTAAAAAAAAAAAAATTGCCTCAGCGTATAGGAAAAGCATAGGCACACAGAGCACGATGTTTGGGAGGGGAAAAAAAAACTCTTAAGGAAGCATCAAAACCTCCACATGAACTCAGAAAGAGAACAATTTGCTCGAACAGTTCCACACAAGACGACGAGAATACATCACTGGAAAACCTAGATGGAAATTCACCTTATCAGAGGCTTTCGGGTGCGAAATTAAAGCCACAGAGAGAGGGAAGGGGGTGGGAAGGTGAGGGAAAGATTGTGAAACACAGAAGAAGAGTGTGTGAAAACAATGGCCTCGAATGATTGATGCGGTGGACTGAGGGGAGAAAATATATTTAATCTAACCAGATGAAACGGAAGCGCTAATAACAATTTAAAATAACATATTAATTAATTATTAATATCAATATCTTCATTAATTTTTAATCTATAAATGGAGTTTTGATTTGAAATGACGTGGGGCTAGCCCGATGCTGTGGATTTATGGACGTTGGATTCTCTATGTCTCGCAAGAAGACAGCTTCTCCACGCGCTCTAGGTGGCCGTGAAGCACACGTTGGATTCTGCCCGGCGCGAAGGAGAAACAAAGGCACACTTTAAACGTCGTAATGATTTGAAATTAAAGTTGTCTCTCCTTTTGCTCGTAATCCAATATCCATCCACCGTCTTTCTTTCAGGGCAAAACAAGGAAGGATGCTTGTAATTTACCAAAAAGCAATTATTTCTTAAATTTTGAATGAAAAACCACTGGAACGAAGTGGTTTCTGAGCCAGACTTGAAAGGCCCATTTCTCCTTGATGCAAATACAAAGAAAGAGACATTCAATGCCCCATAAACGACGATGGGAGAGAATCAGAATTCCGTAATTGCAAAATGGTGGCAGAGTTGTAAATTCTTATTGGGAAGGGGTAGTTTAGTCCAAGGAGGAAAAGTTGCTAGGATAATAAATTAAGAAGCAGGGGAGCGTCCCTTGGCTCGGAATTTGAGATTTGAAATGGAAATAATCAACCAAATAAATATGAAAAGGATACGTTAGGTGCCTGGTGAGATGAGGTGAGTGTCAGGACGTGCGACGAACTCTACCCAGGACCCACCCTCTATGTTTTGTACAGTAGTACTATTATTTTATAAAAAAATAACAAATAATAACCGTAAAACATGAAAAATTATAAATATGAATCCGTTATAACATTATTATTGGGTTTTAATAATAATAGTATAAGTTTTGATAATAATTTTTACGAACAGGTTCTTCTTTGTAATTTTTTAAATTTTATGGTCTATATTTGTGATTTTCTTTTATTTTATTGTTGCTAAATTTAAAATTAAAATATAAATATAAAAAGAATCTTATAATAAGTTTTTGAAGTAGAAAAAGAAAATAATAAAATTCATATTGCTTATTCCATTTTTTTTTTTTTGCTTGAATTTATTTATAAAATTAAAGCTGCAGCCAAGGCTACCAGTGGGTGTTGCGCTGGCGCGACCGTTGGGAGGTCCGCTTCTTGAAGGGTTCATTGGCGCTGGCAGGCGGCTGCGAGGCAACAACTTTTATCGTTACCATAAAATGTAATTTATTATTTAGCCATGCTATTTTAGAAGGAATATGTTCAGACCATATTTTAAATGATCTGCATCATTTATAATTTGTAAATAGTAGTAACGTATAATAATATTGTCATGTAAGATACCTTATCTTACTATCATACCTTTTTTTTTGACTGAACACATTCTACTGCCTCTCTTTCTTAATATAAGAGTCAGTTAACTAATTTGAACAAATTAAAAAAAATTAATTAAATTAGTTATTTATAATAAATGGGTATTGTCTTTCTTAAAATATTCTTACTAATCAAATATATTGGTTAGAACCACTATTATTATAAAGATATCTTTAAAAAATAAATAAATATAGGAGACAAAATGAATTGACATTTTATATTTAGGATCAAAATAAAAATCAAACAAACTTATATTAAGAACCAGAGGTAATATCATACTAAATATTGCGTTATCTCATAATTTAACAAATATTTATATTATTTTACTCTATTCTGTAATCGTAATGCGATCAATGTCAATATGTATGCATATAAATTTTATTAATCGCTAATTATAGATGTTTCCATTTTTTTGGGTGCAGCACATCTCACAAGTTAGCGCTATAGTTTTCCAAGGTGGCCCAAGCCCAAATTGATCCAATTCAGTTTGTTCTGGAAAACGTAAACCTGTTACTCTATCCTATCTTTTCCTCCTCCTTTTTTTTCCGACTCCCTCCTATCTTTTATATATATGTGTGTGTGTATATATATATTAGTTGTTGGTCCACTTTTATTTTTAGTCCAAATATAAAATTTTAATCCACCTTATCTTGGAAAAATAACTACCAACAAATCCCAATAACAAGTTAAAAGTGGTCATTTCTTACTTTAAAATTTGTCACTATATATTACTTAAGTTGTTGTATAAATTTTCTTTTAATAATTATATTCTTTTATTGAGATGTCATTGCAATTTTTCTCTTTATTTTTAAAATTTATTTTTTTAAAAATTATTCTTATTAATATGTAACCATCAATGACAAGTTTCAATCAGGTCTATGCTATTCACTTATTTGTGACATTTTTTTATAATTACATTTATTTTGGAGTGAGATCAATTAATGAATGGAAGGGATTAGAGGAGAAAGCGATACAAGTGGCTGCTGGAGCAGCGCAGTAGTGGTAGAAGTTAGCACGTGCAACACCATCCCGCTAAGTCAAATAACTTCGACGGAGGTAGGTAGTTAAATTCTCAATAAATATATGGAGGTAGGTGCCAGCAAGAAGGGATAAATAAAGTCTGCCCAAGGGAGCTGTACTCCGGCCAACCGGGAAGAAATCTGAAACAAAAGAGAGGCAAAGATGGAAGGTCAGAATGCAAGGAAGATGAAAATACTATGCCTCCATGGATTCAGGACCAGTGGCAGTTTCTTGAAGAAGCAAATCAGCAAGTGGGACCCTTCTCTTTTTGATCAATTTGAGCTGGTAATATGTCTTCCTTTTTCAGTCAGATTTCAAATCCTCTTTCTCATACAAAGAAACAGCCACAAGTAAGGCAGAGATTTAGAAGAATATCAATCAAACTGTTGATCATGACAGGTTTTTCCGGACGGTAAATTTCCCGCTGGAGGAAAGTCTGACATTGAAGGCATATTCCCTCCACCTTACTTTGAGTGGTTTCAATTCAACAAGGTATGAAGTTTCCAGCTCATACTCCTATGAATAGATTTATTCCCATAAAAAGAAAGAACTAAGCTGCTCAACACACATTATTTAGGACTTTACGGAGTACACTAACTTGGAGGAGTGCATCTCATACCTTTGCGAATACATCACAACCAATGGCCCCTTTGATGGGCTTCTTGGCTTCTCCCAGGTACGCATCCATGCTTGCTCCTTAATTCAAAGCTTGTTCAGATTAAAGTTGAATTTATTTTGCTAGCGCTGACCGGCCGTATAGATGCTAAAACCTTTGGTACAAAGACATGAAGAGCGAATAGTCTCAAGGTTAATGATACATAGAAAACAGAATATCATGTTATACTGGTCCAAATATCATTCTGAGTTTCTGACGAATTAACACAATGTTTTCACAAGCCATCTCGAGTTTCAACTCCACATTTACTTCTTTCTTTCTCATTTGGACGGGGAGGGGCCCCACACGCCCCTTACCCACACACCCATATTTACTGATTTTACCTTAGCTAACGGAAAGACATGATTTCTCCTTGTGTGTTTATCTGTAACCCAGGGTGCAACACTTTCGGCACTTCTGATGGGTTACCAAGCACAGGCAAGTAGTTAGTTATTGTAATTTGATCTTATAATGAATACTGAATTATACCATACTGAAGGAGAAACATGGGGTTTACAGGGGAAGTTGCTAAAGGAGCATCCGCCCATGAAATTATTCGTATCAATATCAGGATCAAAGTTCAGAGATCCGAGCATTTGTGATGTTGCCTACAAGGACACCATCAAGGTTAAATCTGTCCACTTCATTGGGGAAAAAGACTGGTTGAAACTGCCTTCAGAAGAACTAGCCACGGCTTTTGACAATTCCCTTATAATAAGGCACCCTCAAGGTCACACCGTGCCGAGATTAGGTCTTCTCTCTCCCCTCCTTTTCTCCATACGCAGAAAAAATCTGTTATCTAAACTAGTCAACAAATTTACCTTGCATTGTATTGCATGCAGATGAAGTGGCCACCACTCAGTTGCGAAATTGGATCAAAGAAGTGTTCCATTCCACCTGTGGTGTGTCAGATGGAACTCACGAAAAAATCAATGGAGAAAAGATATTGGAAGTGAAGGACAGCAAGCTTGAAGAAGCAATTAGTGCCAGTCAGGTTTGAAGCAAGGGAATGGATTAATAAGATGAAGTTGTAGAGGTAACCCAAGTCTGAACATCTGAATTACCAGGACCAGGGCTTCACAGCTTTAGCACAAATGATCATTAAAAATTGATCGTATTAATAGAGTGGAGGGGAATGCTTTATACCTCTGGTAGATATTCTCAGCTTCACATAACTAGGTGAATTCAAATTAATGAATGTTTCAAGAAAAATTACCTTCACTGTGATATTAAATACGAGTTACAAGTTGAGTTTCGCAAGATAGAATTACCTAGGGAACGAGACGCCCATTTAATTAACCCTGGCTAATAGTTTGATAGAGGCATTTTTCCGTCAAAAAAAAAAAAGATCGAGGCATTTAAGTTGCGTGCTCCATTTGTTAACAGCGACTTTTTTTTTCCATGCCTTTCGACCTGAAGTCCTGCATCACATGCTTTTAATGTAAATAAAAATGTCAGGATTTATTTAAAAAATGTATAAAGGATAATGTCATTACAATATAAATTAATTGGAAGAAGGCTTATCTATCCGAGCGTTCTAAATTTCTAATAGCCGGTTCACTTGATCAATATATCCTTGAACTCTGACGTCCAAAATTAGAGAGACCAATAGTTGCTCAACATCATGCTCCGAGATCCTTGAGCTCCTGTGAATGAATGCGTTTAATAAAATATACAAATTGGACTAAACATAACTCAAGCGCCCAATTCGACATGTAAATCTGCAAGTTAGGGAAGGGGGGAATGCATTGACTTTTTAAGTTGACCATGTGAAGAATACTACCAAAGTATTTAGTGACCTATCCCATGCAACCAAGTACGGCGAAAAAGCAGCCAGAGTCCAGAAGATAATGTTCAGCTTGTTTTCTCCGCAATGGGCAAATAGTTCCATAATGCCCCCTTATCTATTCAACCTCTTCAACTGACAGGAGGGCATTACTTACACCGTCCAGACAGACGCAATCATTATCCTCGCACAAAGTTTGCTGAGCTTCACTGAGACGTGATTTCTAAAATTCTTTAGCAGATCTCCAACGTAATTTCTAACAAATGGATCATAGCGGCTCTTCTGTTACTCTGGAAAGTTATGTTCGGAAAATAAACATTTACATAATAATATGAGGACAAATTGGCGCATGAGAATCTTGTGCCACCCTCAGGTGCTTTACCTTTAGAATTTTCTCAAATTCCAATATCTCATTCCACTGATAGGCTGCTCTTTAATTTGTCCCTCCCAAAATTTCCGGGCCATTTTTGTATCTGAGCACACACAACTCAAGAAAGGCAAAATCAGAAGAAAAATGAAAAAGACGAATACCCTAAATTAGGCTGCAAACGACTTACGGTTTTGCTTCTTGTTCATCAAAGGGATTGACCTCATACTCCATCAGCATGTCAGCAAAAACTAGGCACCTGACACGTAAAATAAGAATAATGGGTATAAGATGTTAAAACAAACAAAGACTGCTACAATGTTTCATTTCAGTTGACGGAGAGATTTTTTTTTTTGTTTGGGGGGGGGGGGGGGGGGGGTGCTAATTGATGGACGCTGAGGTAATAGGATGCCTAAATCTCAAATTTATTATAGTGTGCTCGATAAGATATTCAAGTGGTGGATTGGTTCTCATACATCAGTAGTTCCCTTTTGAAGGAGGACGTGCCATTCTGTTTGAGTGCCCATAAACATGTATAAAAAATCATGTTAATGTTAGTCGTTAATCTCTTCAATTCTTACCGGTCAGCCTTCTCTTCTTCCATGCGCACTACCTCAGAAGACCCAGCAAGTGCACCTTCTGGATCAGTTTCAACCAAACCTGTATATCATCTAAATGATTCTCAATATGAACATCCTGCCCCTATTGTTCTTCGTCTGAGTACTCAAATCCAAGGCCCTCCACATCAGCATATACATAATAAAACAAAGGAGTATGCGATTTCTTTATGCCAATTGAAGATGCTAAAAAAACAACGAATATGACAATATTTTTCAGAACAGAGTACTTGAAAAAAGACAAAGCAGTGGTCCGTCATAAAAATCCTAAAGGTACACATGTAGATGCTTAATCTATCAGGTCCTCCGTTTCATTATGCACCAGCAATGACGTTAATGTATTGGAAATGTGGAACATCTTGCTTAAGGACCTGAAAGTTTCTCCAAGAAAATTTCACGAAAGAAAACTTTCGGAACAGAAGATTCCTAGAAACAAGCCCAGCATTGTCAATCGCTGATGCACAGGCAAATAATAGCACCACAGATGAGAAGATCAATTGTGTGACGTTATAAAGATCTTCAACATCAGTTCGAATTCCCACCGTAACAATAATGCAAATGATCACAAGAAGACATAAATTACGTCAAATCCAACCAGAGAGGAAAAAGAAAAACAGGATAAAAGCTGAACAAGAAACCACAAAAAATCATCAAGACGGCACAAAATAAAGAGCACACGCTCCTCCAAAATCGGAAAACAAGAAGGGAGTGCATACCAGAAGCCATGTGGAATAGAATCGATTAATCATCCAAGTAAGGGTTGGTTCAATCGTTATTGAGAGTGAGAGTCCTCAGGCCCACAGGACTTGTTCTACAATCACTCACACGGAACTCAGCATTCAGTGAAGGTGTGAGTTAGGAGATGAAAGAAGAAGAGGGAACAAAAATGCTGGCCTTGCCTCGAACTCAAGCTCATGCCTTGGAATGCTTATCAATTAGCCCAAAACCCAATATCAACAACTTGTTGGGCTGGTTAAAATGCGTACCAAACTCAGGGTTGGTTCCAAGAAAGTTTCCTGCAACTGTAAGGCCACTCATAAGCAACTATCAGGATGATGAGTTTTGATCTCATAACCAGCTCTATCTTCTTTTTTTCGAATCTCTTTTCATCCCTTCTGGTTTAGAAGCGGGGGATGGAGGAAATGGGATTACACCCCTAGAATTGAGACAAAACTATACCGTGATATAATCATGAAGTTATAACTACACATTATTTCACCTCATTCAAACATGCGAGGAAAATATTTCAGTAATACCTGAAGACAAATTGTCATTCTTTTCAGTTTATCAGCTATAGACGCTTCTCTAAATGACTTTGGCAAGTAATAGGAGACGAAAGCTTTTAAATATCAGTTCCACATTAAGATTGTAGTTAATTTTGCTATTGTTCCTTGGTGACAACATTGTTTCCTTTTGCAAACAAGCCTACATATGAAATCTTAAGCCAAAATCCCATAATGCCAATCCAAGAAGGACTTCTAAAATCCAAAGTTGATTGTATCAAAGAAAGAAATCCAAAGTTGAGATTTGCATGCTATGAGGAGCCATACAAGTAAAAGGTTCTGCACTTTCTTTGTACAAATGTGCATGCACCTCTAATGTGAAGTTAAATTAAATGATGAAAAACCCGTTGTACAGTGCTATTGCATTTTTGGGTTTGAAGATGAAAGTAAGATCATATGCATCAATCCTATAATGTTGAACAAGAAAATGAGATTAAGAAATCCCCACGGCTTAGTAGTAGATGGAGCTTACTATTTGACATCAAGCCCCCCTAGTCATGTTGGATAATTAGTTGAAATCCATCTTGTTCTAGTGGATGTGATTTCTTCCCTAGGGATGCGTGAAATTCCAATTATCCCACGTGTCTAGACAACTTTAATATTAGCGTCCAATGGGATATCAACCCTGCAAACATTATCATATTCAAAAAAGCAACCTGGACTAAATATTAAATAACATGCATCCATGCAAGAAATATAAACAATATGTCTAGGCCAGGAGAAGGGCACTACCAAGTCACACATCATTGTGTTCTTATATTTTTCCCATCTTCATTTATTCATTTTCCAAGGCAACAAATTGGTTATAAGATAGCATAGGAATAGGATCCTAATTTCTATAATCACATTTTAGCCACTTAAAATTAACAGTAAAGACAGAGTTCCCAGACCAAATTTTAGATTTAAAAAATGCAGGAAGATTTTTTTAAAATATTTGTGTATAAGTGAAATACATGTTAAAGCAAAATGGAGGAAATCATACAAATCAGGACTTCAATCTCAAAGATCCCATAATCTGCTAGGTTTACAAATCAATTCTAAGTGTAATCATTTTATCATGAGCTAAATGTAAATGTTGTATTTTGACTTTAGTGTTTCCACCATTTGAGGAAGGGAATTGGAGGAAGGGGCAATTTCTTCAACTAGTTTTTGACTTTTTGCGAGAGAGAAATATAGTACATCAAAACAAAATGGAGGGAGCAATAAAAAACATAAAGATACCAATCTCATTCATACCCTACATTAGATGCATATCAGAGTGCTTACATTGGCCTTCCCTCCCAAACCGACTTCTATTAGAAGCAGCATCAACCTATAAATAGGATTCCTTTGAAGCATTTTCACAAAACATTAGCATGGGAGAATAAGGGGAAAAAAGGGAAGTTAAAGGTGCCTTTCCTAACATAAATTATATATGATAGCTGACAACAATTAAAGCGTCTTTATAAATGCAACTACCACTATAAAAAAGATAAGGCATATTAGAACATAACGTTTTGCATCTTCACACATATAACAAACCCTATTTTCAACAATGAACAATTGTTGCATTAAGTGGAAGAGACGTGACACTCCTTAATGAGGTTTAAAGTTCAAGCTAAGTAGAAGAAAAGAAGCATACCGAGAAAGCTACACCTTTTTAGGAAACAATACTCAAATATGAAATGGTCAATAGTACTTGACACTAATAATTGTCACAATTCATGTTTAAAACCTCAAAGTAACGCCCAATTCTTACAATAAAATGATTGTACTTCAATGAGAAATCATAAAAGGCATACACTATTAAAAAATATATATAAAATAAGATGGAATCCCACATCAAATGTTCATGGACTTTATCTGCCTCCAACATTATAACTTTCCAAGTTAGGGGGGAGAAAACTCAAGCCCTGACATTGAGTGGTCCAAATCCTTCAGTGTAGTGAAAGAGAGGCAACAAGACATGAAAAGTCAAACAAAGGAAAAGACGATGTGCTTGAAAGGTGTGCTAACCCCGTCAATAACCATAGTGTCCGTATGCCCAATGAAGTACTCTATAAACAAGGGAGGTAGAGTCCTATGAGAAATTTGGGAAATGACAGCAAAGGAACTCACAGATCTCGAAACCCTGTTTGCAATTTAAGAATTGCCTCAGGATTACATGGTAATCTGTGAAAAACTGGAAGGATACTCCTTAGCCAGTCATTACGTCTCCTTTGTTCAAATAGAATTAATCAGTTCATCGCCTACTTGAATGGTCATTATCCCAAATTAAACGCAGAACCCTTGACCTCCACCAGTCATAGACTAATCATTACCTCAACGAACAGTAGGTTCTTAGACAAAGATAGGATCACCTAACACGCTCACATCTTTCCATTTGCCTTGAATTTCACAATAAGATGCCGCTAGTTCGCTATGACCTCTTCAAAAACTTAATCCACTCAATGCCATGAAATGCATTAACCCCTCCCCAATACAAAAAGACTAAAGGTCCAAGTAACACCTAATACTTGCAATGAAGCCATTGGCACTTCAATGATGTTTGTTCCTTGCACCCCATAAGTGTTAAAGCTAGCATCATACAACATCTAATTTTCCATGAGTAGATTATCATAACGAGCTAATGTGGCTATATCATACCATCTTATACTCTTCAAAAGTATCTTCAAGTATTAACTAAGATATATATAAACTAGAAAAAGAATTTGACGGTTATTAGACATATAAACCTTTTTTGGGTGACGACATGAAGCATATGAAGAACATATAAAGCATTCAATTTTACTGTTAATAGCATCCAACTGGAGCCTTGTAGGAGCAGCTAAAATCCTTACACACAGCCAAAATACAACAGAGGCTGGCTTATGAACAAGACAGCCACACACACACACACACACACAAAACCAACAACAACAGCAACAAGAAGCATACCACAGATCAGAAGAGACCAGAAATCATAAATGGGCAAATATGGATAAGCATCAAAAATAGAAAAAAGAAAGACTCTGTAGTCATCTCTCCTCAAAAGTTTAATTTTTTAATGTATCTTTGTTATTAGCTTCTATTGAGTTCTTTTTTTGTTTTTTTGGCAGAATGATCCCGTATACCATTTTCTTTTTGGTAGGAAAAAATCCGAAATTCCCCATGACATGCTTAATCTGAAATTAAGGAAATCCGCAGCAACTAATACATGAATTCCCCATGTCAGTGAGAACAACTGATATACACAGTACGAGAAGTTCTGGTCAGTATTTAACAAGGAATATCGATGCAAAGAAGATTAATACCAGAAGCCCCTCTTTTGTGTACAAAGTAACGCACGTACAACCTCCCAACAACCAAATAAAGACTCCCGAAAAGTATGCCCATGGACCAGGATGAATTTAAAGAAAGCCAGATGAAAATGGAGAAAGCAAACGTTATTTAACCATACAAGTGAAGATAAGCACCTAAAACTAGCAACGATGAGCTGAAGCACGTACTATTGCAGTCTAAGTTGTGGGAAAACCAAAGGAATTTCAACTTTACCTCTTTATAGTTCCATAACCATGACTACCCACGACCAGCAGTGAAGCATGATGTCTTTCTACAGCATCGCAGAGAACATTCCTCACATCACCTTCCACTACTTCCACTGCAACATCATTCAACCGGGCGAAGATAGGTAATCAGATAATTATGGCACAATTTTTGCACACCTATCTAGAAAGCATTGAGACTTGAGAGTTCTCAACATCAGAATTTAGCACTGTAGCCTGACATTATAATCTAAACATATGAACAGAGAAAAGCACAAAAGGCCACACGCTAAAAAGAACGACCATGTGCAGCATAGCATGACTGCGAAATACGAATACAACGCCATAAACAGTCGATAAAATTTCACTTTCCCTGCTCCACAAGAGTCGGCAGGCACACACCAAACAAAGAATTTAAATACCCATCCCCCTATTATCGGTCTGTGAATGAATTCGTTCATTCGATTTCATTTCTGTTTCCTACAACAGGTTACATTGGAACTAAGAGGCTGGCATCATTACTTTTAAGCGTCAGTGGGTAATCAAAAGAGACCAAACCATACCGAACAATGAGCCAGACAATGTGCACCAAAAGAAGCGCCTGACCCGGAAGAGAGACCGAACTCCCGCTGCCCACTTCACAAAATCCCGATTGGGTTCTGTAAAGTGCTTCTGGACCGACACCATTTGCGCCGGCGACGGTATCACCAACTGGCGTGGCTGCGCCGAAGCTGTCTTCGCGGGCATAGGACGGGTACAACACAGTTGTTTTCGAGACTTGCAGGGGAAGTAGACGAAAGACCAAATCCAAGACGAAGGAGAAGGCTCTGGTTTTGGAAGCACCGTGCTCTCACGGGAAAGAAGCGAGAAGTGGGGAAGAGAGGGAAAGAGGGGAAGGATAGGGCATGTGATCACCCAAAAAAAGCTTACAGATAGGACTCACATCAGAGAAAGGGCGGGAGCGGAGGCGAGGGCAGGAATTTGGTAGTAAACCTAGTGCGAAACTGTCGGCGCGCAAAAGTGATTGGCGCGCCATGCCGAGGCCAGGATTTCAATTAGCCATGCCTTCCCTATTTTTTGCCCGTTGGAATCCGGCGCGGGGTCTCTCCATTTCTTTTACATCCATTTTCCTCCACTTCTCTAATCTTGACCTTTTATATAATCTGCGGCTAAAAAAATGCAAAAAAACATGACATTTAATACCTTTGTATCACACCCTATAAAACTCCCTCCCTTCCCCCACGCTTTCTGTCTCTATTCTTTTTTTTTTTTCTTTCTCTTACTCTCTCTTGGCCGGGTTTTTAGTTTATTATTTATAAAAAGGTTCTAAACCTGGGTTTTAAACACTATTACTCTATTTTTATTTATAAATCAATTGTAAAGAAAAAGATTGTTCCTAAATATAAGTCACTTATTAAGTAATTAATAATTTTTTTTTAATTTTGTCCTATTGACTTAATAAATACAAAGAGTAATAAAGTGAATAGGTGATAAACATATTTTTAATACCTTTTTTAATAAGGCAAATGTGAAAAAAAATTATAAATTTAATGCATCTCTTGATTTACAAGTTTGGAATACAAGTGACTTATAAATAGAGATAAAATGGTATAATTTTTAAAGTGCAGGACAACATATTAATTTATTTATCACTTTCTGAAAATATTGCATTAGTCCACTTTGTTTTTTCTGAGCAACACGCCAATACCATAAAAACAATAAAAATTGTTATCTTAAAAAAATTGTCATTATTCTAAACTTAAGAAACAAAACAAGTAAACAACAATTTTATACCGCCTTCTTTTAACTGATTTTTTATACTATCTTAATTGAATGTCGTGCAACTTTTTTATAGTTTTATCCTTTTTTTGTGTAAAATTTTTATTATTCTAATTTTTACCTATAATTAATAATATGGAGTGAGAATGTAGAGAGAGAACAAGAGAAGAAGATTAAAAGGGAGGAGAGAGTAGAAAGTGAGTGCACAAAAAAAAAAAAAGAAATGGAAAAGAGAGAGTTTTATAGGGTGTGATGTCAAGATATGAAATGCCATGTGCCTTTGCTTTTTTTTAGCCGTAGATTAAATGAAAGGTGAGGATTAGGGAAATGGAGGGAAATGGAGGAAAAAAGAAATGGAGAGGCCCTGTGCCGGTTGGAATCAACCGACTGAATTAAATGGGTTTTTTTTTTAAAATGACAAAATTTGTTACTCTTTTGATCTTAAAAATAAAATCTATTTATTATGTAATTATACTATAAAATGAGTCTCATTTTATAAGATAAATTTTGGCCCAAAAAAAAAATTTATAAGATAAATTACACTACAAAATAGATTTATATTTAGAACAAAAAGAATATTATTTACAATATTATCAATACCAAATAAAATATTATTAACAGACCTCATTTGATATTTAATAATTTTGGACTTCTTTCTTTTGTCATTTTTCCTTTTTTTTGCCGCCTAAAAAGAAGAATATTTCTTGAATATCAAGAAATATGGAAGAAGTTTAAATTTCGTTGAATAAATATGAAATTAAAAAAATTTATTTATTTTCATCTATTTTTCTTTTTATTAAAACCTTTTAATCCGAGTAAATTGAAAACTTCAGTGGCACCCTAATGTAATGTCAAATAATAAAAATTTATTCCATTATCATCATATATTTTTGGCACACGTGATGAAAAATATTTTTAAAATTGTGAAAAAAGCTTTTGTCACAAATTTTTGCGGTTGAGATGTTTGACAAATGGAGTAATAACAATGCAGAAAGGAGAATTCCATTTCGCCTTATAACTACACATGGGAAAAAGCTTTTATTACATCCATTACAAAGGAAGCTTTTTTTAGAGTGAGCGGAGCATTATTTCTTTTTCGCCGTCAAGACATGGATATTACATACATTTTTGAAAAAATTGTTAAAAAATTTAAAATTGAAAAATTGCATAGAGGGATCTGTTGACAAAATTACTAATTCTTATCGATTGTTATCAAAACTAATACTCATATTATAACGTGTTCTTATTTTTAATTTTTTATTTCTAATTTTGTTGTCATGTTTTCTTTTTTCTCTTAACCAACAATACATATACATATATGCATCAAAGCTTTTTTGAAATGTTATACTCATCCAGTTTTAAATATAAGACTTATTTTTTTAGTACAAATTACATTACAAAATAATCCTTATATTAAAAAGCAGTAATTAATATTCTCTTTCCTGTTTACCGCTTTCTTAGTTTTTTGATCACATTTTTGTTCACCGCGAAAATACAGCTCCCCGTAAAATAGCCAAAGTCGTTCATTAATTTAGTTGATTGGGTGAGAAAAATTACAACGAAGTCTCTTGAGAAGATGATATGATAAACTATTTAAATTGAAAAAACATAATGTCTAATATATATAATTTTACGCATATACTATTCTGCATAAGTAATTAACATCTTAGTTGATTTTATTTTTCTACATTTCTAAATATTTTTTTTTTAAAAATTTATCAAATTTTATTGACATGTCAATTTAATCAATAATTCATGCTTTTCCACCGCCATCATGGTTAACTCTCTTTTGCGACCACCACAAACGACCTCCGGATCCTTCCTTAGCCTCCGAAACTCCACACAAACCTATTTCCACATCTGAGGAGAGAGAGTCTGCAAGCGAGACTCAACGTCCTATCCTCTTGTCTTGATAAGAATGGGACTCGAAAAATCCAGTTGTTAAACTTTTCTTGTGTTCGTTTTTTGTTTTTTTGGTTTTTGGTATGGTGTGCAGTGCGTGCTATGGAAACTATCTCGTTAATACAAGCCCGGCTTGTCAATCGCTGATGCACGTGCAAATAATAGCACCACAAATGAGAAGATCAGTTATGCGACGTTATAAGGGTCTTTAATATCAATTCGAATTCCCAACCATAACAATGATGCAAATGATCACAACAAGACGTAAATTACCTCAAATCCAACAAGAAAGAAAAAGGAAAAACAGGATAAAAGCCAAACAAGCTAGGAACAACAGAAAATCATCAAGACATCACGAAACAAAGAGGACACGCTCCTCCAAATTGGGAAACAAGAAGGGAGTGCATACGCAATGTGGAAAAGAATCGATTAACCATCCAAGTTAGGGTTGGTTCGATAGCATTCAGTGAAGGCATGAGTCACAGGAGACCGGAAAAAAAAAAAAAAAAAAGAGTGGCAAAGGCACTATTTGGAATTATGATTGAAGTACATTTTACGTTAGTTAAGATAAAATTTTCTTATATATTTACTTCATAAATAAAAAACTATTTCTAAACTACTTCAAACAGACCCCAAAAATGATGGTTTTGCCTCGAACTCAAGCTCGCACGCTGGAATGCTTATCAATTAGTCCAAACCCCAGCAGCAACAACTTGTTGGGCTGGTCAAGATGCGTGCCAAACTTAACTTAGTGCTTAACGTGAGGCTTGAAGTGAACCTACTCTACTACTCCAGGTCCAGTTTAATTATTGCTGGAAAAAAAGGTCCAGTTTAATTATTACACGCAGACTAAAATAGTAACTAGACATTATTGAAAATGTAAACTAAATAAATCATGATAGATTAACTGTTGATCATATTTGTTTGCGTAGATGGATAAAATAGAGAAACGGTAAAGAGAATGAATATTATTAAATTAAATTGTATTTTGGAGTAAAGTCAGGAAAAAATCACATATACTATGAGTTGGAGAATACATAAACGGACATGATGCTTGGTTAAAAAAAATACTCCATAAAAATAGGGAATGGTCAATTAATTACAATTCAATAAGAGCGTAACTACGTACACAAGGGATAGATGAAAGAGGTTAATTAGGGACTATAAGCCTAGGGCATGCTCCCGCCGTGCTATGTATTTGAAAATGAAGCTGATATGTTAGGTCAGTTATAAATAGGGCAGCCAGCAAGCGAAAGAGAGGCTATATAAATAGAGGGCTTTCCAACGTCAAAACACAAACACACATACGTCCTATATAATATGCAACAACCAACGTGACATGGCTTCCCTTAACCTTACTACTCTTTTCCTGCTTTCTCTGGTGCTGATGCTTCCTGCGGCGTCACTGGGCCAAGTCCTTGGCATTAATTTCGGGCTCATGCTGGTTTGTCTGTCCCGGGGATAGGCCTGAACGCCACCGTAAGGCCGAACGCAAACGCAAACGTGAGCGTGATGTGTGGGGACACGATCATCGCAAACGGAACCACGAACGCTCAGGGAAGATCTAGTTTGACAGTCCAAGTGCAGCCTGGTATCATTGCACGTTTACAAGGGGGCCAGTGTGCCGTGGCCACACAACTTCATATCGCCTGAGCATCGTTCTTCGTCTCATATATGCCTGCCGCCTTCTATATATATATGAACCATATTTATGAATAAAATGAAATGCTCTTCAATGCTACGCCATATCTATTATTGTTGTGGCGCTTCTATTACCCTGTATCTCTAATTATAGGCAATAAGTGGGTTTCATGCATGCATGCGTCTGCATGCCAATGCCGCCACCTTTTGTACGTGTGTTACAATAATAAGATATCATCATATATAGATATACATGTTTAGTATTGTTGCTACGTACTCATCGCTGCTTTGAAATGGTATCCCAAAATAATAGTCCAGATTTCGAAATCCACTAAGGGTATATATAATTAATTACTCCCTCCATCCTTTTTAAACAATAATTACCATATCTTTTTTGTCTCTAAATATAAGTAACATTTACAAGTTGTCTTAATTTTTTATAAAAAATTTCTTATTTCCCCTCATTAATACTTGTTTTAATACTAATATATTTAATATCTTGTTTTTCAAACCATCATCTTTCTCTTTCATAATTCTTTTTATTATAACAAATTTCTTATTCTATTTCTTATATTCTCTCTTTTATAAATAAAGATATTTTGAAGAAAAAAACTTTTAATTTCTACACATTTATTGACTTCAACTAATTTTAATTAATTTTTTAATATACGTAATCGGGGTCCAATGTTGCTTATTAAAAAAATGAGGGAGTAATGTATAGGGATAACTGGATAAGCAAGCACCCCTCAGCCTAATATGCATACACAATGAACAGATTTTATTTCATGTGATTCACTGATTATTGGCTATAAAATGTGAATATCAAATTAATAACCAGCGAATCACACGAGTTATAGAGTGTTAATTTCCCTTACGGTAATTTGGGGTCTATCTCTGGATTATTCCATCGACGATTTCTTCACGTTGTGCTTCCCTCTGCCAGAGTGGCCTTCAAAGTCTGCTTGCTGACGTAGTTTTACCCTGTCCGTAGTTTCATGATTTACTTCTCCGAAACACTTCTCTCTCTTGTACACATAATATAATCCTGTACTTACAGTGTGTTTTTAACCCACCCGCCTGTGATCTCTGCCTTGGCCTGGTGTTGGTGGTGTTGACCTTAATGCCGGCGGTTTTGATCTTTCGGCCACTACATAAATTAATTAATAATATTTCCTCTATATATATTACGTTGAAGTATCTATATTAAGAATAAATTAAAAATAATTACCCTTAATTACTCATATACTAAATGACTATAGAATAAGTGGCTTGCGAAATAAATATATGCATACTAGCTCCTTTCTTTCTGTCACTATATGCGTTGTTATTGGTTTTTTTTTTTTCTCCAAGGACATCCATGATATTGGTACCAAGGAAATGAAAAGATTTTGAGACTTCAAAACTGACATTTTACAGCAATAATGGATTTTTTTAATCCCAGCTTCGAGTCCTTAGTATAAAAGAGGTATGTTCTCGCCTCTGTTATCAAATGCCAAGAACAGAGGCAAACAGAGTATCTCAGTCTCTATTTTATTTGGAGGTAGCACCTATTTGGCGTAACCTTGATCTAGCACTATTATAACTACACCGAAACGGCTTCTTCAACCCCGACATCGTGTATGGAAATGTAATGGAGGGTTTCCAGTTAGAGGGCAAAAGTTTATACAAGCATGTGATCAATGATGAGGTCACTGTTTCTTCTTTAAGACTGGTATAATAGGGGGGGGGGGAGAGAGAGAGTGAGAAAGGGAGTGTATCCTAACTACTCCTAATACATGCATTTTTTACATTTTATCATTAGATTTTTTTTTAATTTAATGAAAATATAATAGGTGTAGAATTTTTTATGTTAATCAGTTAAGGTACATACTTGTGATCCAATTGTTTAGATGAATATTAGAAAAGAAAAGGAGACCGTTTATCTTCTCATTAGTATCCTTCGTCATCTTCTAAAAAATGACAAAACCATTGTCTTTCACAGTTAATTACCTCATAAAATCTTTTGGTAGCCCCTGTTATGCCTCACATGCATGTATGCAGCGGACAATATAATATTTGCATTCGAAGGCTTAAAGAATAAATACGTGCAGAAAATATTTAGTTTAAATTGGAAAAGACAAAACAAAACCTTGTGAAATACAAAACCGCTTCCTTCTGAAGCAATGTTTTAAAAGCCGAGCCGGATGTCCACCCGGAAAAAGCAGCGGGTCATGGTTTAACCGGTTGGATCGGTTCAACCGTTCGGTTGGACCGGTAGCATAATAATTAAAAAAAATTATATACCCATATGATAATATAGCCATACAGGTATAAGAAATAAAATATCATACTCCTCCGGTCCTTAATATAAGACCCATTTAAGTAATTTGATTAAATTAAGGAAGTTAGGTAAGTTAGTTAATTATAAGAAAAGTAACACATTTTCCCTAAAACACCATAATCATCTTTCTTAATACCCCCATCTCTCTTCTACTTGATTATGGTTGAGGGAGTATCCATATGAGTAATTCAGAGAAAATTAATAAATATGAGAAATGAGTCTTATATTTAGGACCAAAACCAACTCAAGAATTGAGTCCTATATTAAGGATCGGAGGAGTATTATTTAAAAAAAAATTAAAAAACACTTAAATATCTCAATTTTATAATGAGTTAACAAGCTCATATAATTATACCTCACAAAATTATTGAAAATAATAAAAGCAAAAATAAAATGAGAAATGAGAAATAACTCAATAAAACAAACATATATAGATAGAAATTTGAAATTAAAAAAAGAAAAAGTAAAACGATTCCTAGGTAAACGTGTGGATGGTTGCAGGCATTAAATGAAAGTTATTACTTCTACCGCACTCAAGAACAAACCATCGGCCTAATCTTGTTTTCGCATCTCAACCCTCTATTCTTTCAGGATATTGCAGCTTTTGTTTTCCGCGTTCATGGCCGTCGTAGCTAGCAACGTTGGTGGATTCGGATGCTTTGAGGTTGTGTTTTTTTCCCCTTTATGTCATCTTCTTCCATCTTCTCGTTTCTTTCTTGATCTCCTATTTTCCTTCTTCTTCTTCTTCTTTCTTCTTCCTTCTTCGGCTCACAACTGAGTAAAAGATTCAGGCCGTCTGGTTCTTGCAAAACCGTCCCGGTTTCCGGGCTAACACCGGCTTCCGGTCCAAATGCCGGCTTAAAGCGGCTCGAAACGGTTTAACTAGCAAGGCGGGTGAATTATGTTAACCGAGCCGGAGGGCATTCCGGTCACCGGCCGGACCGGTCCGGTCCGGCTTTTAAAACGCTGTTCTGAAGAGGATGTGCAAGATAGATAAATTAGGAGCCGTTTGGTTTAACTCCATTCCAAGTGTGTAATGGTAATCTTTATTACATTACCATAAATAACTTGTTTGGTTGGTCATACTGATGGTAATCAAAATTGTATCAGTAAAGAAGATTATACATTTTTTGGTAATATCTATTTATAGGAGGATCTCTATGAATACTTATTGCATGTATATAACCCTTTATAAAATGACAATTTTACCCTTAATAACCTAGATGGAAAGACAACATTTACCCTCAACAAGCACTATCAACCATCATTATCGGCCACACGTCTTCCTTCCTCACCTCCTCCTTCATCTTCATCAGTGGTCTTCTTTGTTGAGTAGACGTACTATTTATTGTTTATCGAAACTCATATACTGGAGTTTTCTTCCCTGCTACTTCATTGTGGGTTTCCCATCGTCATGTTCATCTAACTTTAAATCAGGGTTTCATTTCATGGATTCACTCATTTGCTCAATGATCTAGGTTTGTGGTTTTAAATTTGACTCAGCATATTTTCTTAGGATTATTAATTGATTGGATCAAGCGTCCAATGGATTTAATCCCAGGTGAAAAATGCAACTGTCATGGGTCAAATGGCAAATTGGTTATAGATGATGCTAATGGCATAGGTAGAGTAACTCTTGAAGGTTTTTTTTTTGTGATAAATAGGGGCCACCAAGCCCAAACAAAATGCATCAATTAGCCTATTCTCCCGAATACCATTTCCTTCTAAATCTTGACGCAATAGCCCAATCAGTTCAGGGGGTGGACTATTCCAGGCGCTTCTCTGTTCCTTCTGACTTAAGCTCATTCTTGCTAGTCTGTCAGCGCATCCATTTCCTTCACGGTAGACATGCTGCCAGCAAACATTCCAATCATCTTTCTGTAGTTCTTTGATTTTTCGAACAAGGATATAGCATCTCGAAATTCTTGCTCCTGGAATGAGTTTCTCTATGACCATGGTCACATCGCACTCCACTATCACCCTTTCAAAACCCAACTCCTTACATAGCTTCAATCCCTCATATATCCCCCATGTCTCTGCAGTCTTAACATCGCACCCTTGTAACTTCCTTGTGAATCCTGCTAACCATTTCCCACAGTCTCCTCTAATAATTCCTCCGCATCCTGCTTGTCCATTCCTCGTCACCCTTCCGTCTGTATTAACTTTGCACTGCCCATGCATTGATGAAGACCAATTAACTATCTGTGGCTCATTCTGCTCTCTTTATAGTTTTTCTCCATTCCACTCCCGAACTCTCGAAGGTTTACATGAATAGTTAAATGGTTGTTCTCTTTAAATCTGCAATCACGGTGATTGATGGAGATCGAGGCGTACTAAATGGAGAAGGGGAAAAGTTTCCTTTAGTGGCATTTTGGTCATTTCACATATATTGATATTTAAGTTAATTGAAAAATTAATTTTATTTCCCATCTCTTTAATACGATAACAAACAAAAACACGGTGATCAAGATTGCATGCCTTAATTATATATTGCATTACAACGCAATGCATTCCTGATGCATGTGTAATGGAACTAAACGGGCCCTTACTCTTTTGCTTTGTGTGGCCTGCTTCTGCATTGCACCCTATTGGCCCGCTGTATGAATTAGTATGAACGTGACGTTTGCGTTTGGGTTTGCAGCACGGCTATGTGCGGCATGGAAGTGATCCCAACAAGATGTAAATTACCTTAAATCTGACCAAAAAGACAAAAAAGAGAGGATAAAAGCCGAACAAAAAGCCACAAAAAATCATCAAAACATCACGAAACAAAAAGCACACGCTCCTCCAAAATTGGGGAACAAGAAGCGAGTGCATGCGCCATGCGGAAAAAAATCGATTAATCATCCAAGATAGGGATGGTTCGATCGTTATTGTGAGTGAGACTCCCAAGGCCCACAGAACATGTTCTACGATGACTTACGAAACTCAGCATTCAGTGAATGCGTGAGCTAGGAGACGAAAAAGGAGGAGGGTACTATTTGAAATCACAATTGAAATACGTTTTATGTAAGTTGAAACAATTTTTTTTTTTACATATTTATCTTACAAATAAAAAACTATTTATAAACTATTTCAAATAGACTCTGAAAATGATGGTTTTTCCTCGAACTCAAGCTCGCTGGAATGCTTAGCAATTAGCCCAAACCCCCATCTCAACAACTTGTTGGGCTGGTCAAAATGCCTGCCGAACTTAACTTAGTGCTTAACGTGAGGCTTGAAGTGAACCTACTCTACTGCTCCAGGTCCAGTTTAATTATTGCTGGGAAAAAAAGTCCGGTAAATAGAATGAATATTATTAAATTAAATTTGTATTTTGGAGTAAAGTCAGGAAAAAATCACATATACTATGAGTTGGAGGAATACATAAACTGGACATGGGTGTTTGATACTCCTCCAGTCCTTAATATAGGACCCAATTCTTGAGTTGGTTTTGGTCCTAAATATAAGACCCATTTCTCATATTTATCAATTTTCTCTAAATTACCTTTATGGATACCCCTCAACCATAGTCAAGTAGAAGAGGAAGAGGAGGTATTAAGAAAGATGATTATGGTGTTTTAGCAAAAATGTGTCACTTTTCTTATAATTAACTAACTTACCTAACTTCCTTAATTTAATCAAATTAGTTAAATGGGTCTTATATTAAGGACCGGAGGAGTAATTTTTTACCCTAGATGTTTGGTTAAAAAAATTCTCCATAAAAATAGGGAATGGTCAGTTAATTACAATTCAATAAGAGCGTAACTACACAAGGGATAGATGAAAGAGGTTAATTAAGGACTATAAGCCTAGGGCATGCTCCCGCCGTGCTATGTATTTGAAAATGAAGCTGATATGTTAGGTAAGTTATAAATAGGGCAGCCAGCAAGCGAAAGAGAGGCTATATAAATAGAGGCTGGCTTTCCAACGTCAAAACACAAACACACATACATCCTATATAATATTGCAACAACCAACGTGACATGGCTTCCCTTAACCTTACTACTCTTTTCCTGCTTTCTCTGGTGCTGATGCTTCCCTGCGGCGTCACTGGGCCAAGTCCTTGGCATTAATTTCGGGCTCACTGCTGGTTTGTCTGTCCCGGGGATAGGCCTGAACGCCACCGTAAGGCCAAACGCAAACGCAAACGTGAGCGTGATGTGTGGGGACACGATCATCGCAAACGGAACCACGAACGCTCAGGGAAGATCTAGTTTGACAGTCCAAGTGCAGCCTGGTATCATTGCACGTTTACAAGGGGGCCAGTGTGCCGTGGCCGCACAACTTCATATCGCCTGAGCATCGTTCTTCGTCTCATATATGCCTGCCGCCTTCTATATATATATGAACCATATTTATGAATAAAATGAAATGCTCTTCAATGCTACGCCATATCTATTATTGTTGTGGCGCTTCTATTACCCTGTATCTCTAATTATAGGCAATAAGTGGGTTTCATGCATGCATGCGTCTGCATGCCAATGCCGCCACCTTTTGTACGTGTGTTACAATAATAAGATATCATCTATATACCTGTTTAGTATTCTTGCTGCGTACTCATCGCTGCTTTGAAATGGTATCCGAAAATAATAGTCCAGACTACGAAATCCACAAAGAGTATATATAATTAATCACTCCCTCCATCCTTTTTAAACAATAACCACCATTTTTTTTTGTCTCTAAATATAAGTAATATTTGCAAGGTGTCTTAATTTTTTTTATAAAAAATTTCTTATTTCGTCTCGTTAATTACTTATTTTAATACCCATTATATTTAATATCTTATTTTTCAAACCATCATCTTTCTCTTTCATAATTCTTTTTATTATATAACAATTTTCTTATTTTATTTCTTATATTCTCTCTTCTATAAATAAGGATATTTTGAAGAAAGAACTTTCAATTTCCACATATTTATTGTCTTCAACTAGTTTTAATTAATTTTTTAATCTACATAATTGGGTCCAATGTTACTTATAAAAAGAAAGTGAGGGAGTAATATACAGGGATAACTGGATAAGTAAGCACCCCTCAGCCTAATATGCATACACAATGAACAAATTTTATTTCATGTGATCCACTGATTATTGGCTATAAAATGTGAATATCAAATTAATAACCAGCGAATCACACGCGTCACAAGGTGTTAATTTCCCTTACGGTAATTGGGGGTCTATCTCTGGATTATTCCAGTGACGATTTCTTCACGTTGTGCTTCCTTCCGCCAAAGTGGCCTTCAAAGTTTGCTTGCTGACGTAGTTTTACCCTATCCTTAGTTTCATGATTTACTTCTCCGAAACACTTCCCTCTCTTATACACAGAATATAATCCTGTACTTACAGTTTGTTTTTTTCCTCTGTTTTCAATCGCAAAAAAAAAAAGAGTATCTTTTGCCTCTATTTCATTTAGAGGCAGCACCTATTTGGCGTCACTAAACTTAGTTAGAAGTATAGTTACTTGTAATTCCTGATTTACCCATATCGATATGCAATGCTTTGAAAATTGGTTCACTGTGGCTTTCCCCATGGCTAGTTTCAGTGCTTTGAATCATTAGATTTTTTTTTAATTTAATGAAAATATAACAGATGTAGAATTTTTTATGCTAACCAGTAAAATCACATACTTGTTATCCAATTGTTTAGTTGAATATTAGAAAAGAAAAGGAAACCGTTTATGTTCTCATTAGTATCCTTCGTCATCTTCTCAAAAATGACAAAATCATTGTCTTTCACATTTAATTACCTCATAAAATCTTTTGGTAGCCCCTATTGCCTCACATGCATGTATGTAGCGGATAATATAATATCTGCGTTCAAAGGCTTAAAAAATAAATACATACAGAAAATATTCAGTTTAAATTGGAAAAAAACAAAACCTTGTGAAATACAAAACCGCTTCCTTCTGAAGAGGATGTGCAAGATAGATAAATTAGTCTTGTGATCTGTGTGGCCTGCTTCTGCATTGTTCCCTATTGGCCCGCTGTATGAGAGCCTTTGGTTAAGCAGTAGGATCTCAAATAAGCCTGTTTGAATTTAGATAAGTACTTATGAAGCATGTTTAGAGTGTTTGGATAATTTTTATAAAATTTTGATAAATCGTGATTTTAACCTTCCATCGCATTTTTAGGATAAGCATCAAGAAGCAGCTTATGCGTTAGAAAAATCCCGATGAATCTTCAGTAACTAAATTTTTTACAATCTACTCCTCATTCTAATGATAATTATTTTAATTTTTTTTAAAAAACACACGATATGAAACTGTTTTCTTTTAATTTTATCTAAAAGACATTTTTAAAAATATCGGATAACAGATGACATATGATTGAAACAACGGAATCAAATATTCAGGTAATATTCTGATTCGAGGAGCATCGTTAAGTTTCTTAGTTATAATTTTGATTGAACATTCAATTTCCTTATTTATGTTACTAAAATTGCTAATCAAATTTTTTTTAAATATTTCCATTCATCTCTTATTTATATGTGGTCTTTTGTTTAATATTTGTACTACACATCAATTCTGTAAGTGATTTTAAATAATAATAATTTTAAAATAAAAATAATATTTAAATATTCATGTCATTTATTAAATTATAATTTATTATTAAATATAATAATTATGAAAATGTAAACAACTTTATTAACTTCATGTCCTTTTTAGTAATTATACACCCATAAGTGATTTTAATAAATGAAAACCAAACATAATCACAGTTTTTAAAATCACTTATGAAAAAAATATCCAAACAAAAATCATGATTAACCAGTGTCACTTATAAAATTCATGATTATCTAAAATCATAGTTATTCACCGTTAATCCAAAGGGACACTGAATTAGTAGGAACGTGACGTTTGCGTTTGGGTTTGCAGCGCGGCTATGTGCGGCATGGAAACGATCACAACAAGATGTAGATTACCTTAAATCTGACCAGAAAGACCAACAAAAAAAAGAGGATAAAAGCCGAACAAAAAACCACACAAAATCATCAAAACATCACGGAACAAAAAGCACACGCTCCTCCAAAATTGGAGAACAAGAAGGGAGTGCATGTGCCAGCTGGGAAAAAAATCGATTAATCATCCAAGATAGGGATGGTTCAATCGTTATTGTGAGTGAGACTCCCAAGGCCCACAGAACTTGTTCTACGATGACTTACGAAACTCAGCATTCAGTGAAGGCGTGAGTTAGGAGACAGAAAAAAAAAAAGGGAAGGGGAGGAAGGTACTACTTGGAATCACAATTAAAATACGTTTTATGTAAGTCTATTCGAAACAAAATTTTTTTTACATATTTATATCACAAACAAAAAACTATTTATAAATTATTTCAAACAGAGCCTAAAAAAACTGGTTTTGCCTCGAACTCAAGCTCGCACGCTGGAATGCTTATCAATTAGCCCAAACCCCATTATCAACAACTTGTTGGCCTGGTCAAAATGCGTGCCAAACTTTTTTTTAACTTAATGCTTAACGTGAGGCTTGAAGTGAACCTACTCTACTACTCCAGGTCCAGTTTAATTATTGCTGGAAAAAAAGGTCCAGTTTAATTATTACACGCAGACTAAAATAGTAACTAGACATTATTGAAAATGTAAACTAAATAAATCATGATAGATTAACTGTTGATCATATTTGTTTGCGTAGATGGATAAAATAGAGAAACGGTAAAGAGAATTAATATTATTAAATTAAATTTGTATTTTGGAGTAAAGTCAGGAAAAAATCACATATACTATGAGTTGGAGGAATACATAAACTGGACATGGGTGTTTGATAATATTTTACCCTAGATGTTTGGTTAAAAAAATACTCAATAAAAATGGGGAATGGTCAATTAATTACAATTCAATAAGAGCGTAACTACGTACACAAGGGATAGATGAAAGAGGTTAGTTAAGAACTATAAGCCTGGGGCATGCTCCCGCCGTGCTATGTATTTGAAAACGAAGCTGATATGTTAGGTAAGTAATAAATAGGGCAGCCAGCAAGCGAAAGAGGGGCTATATAAATAGAGGCCAGCTTCCAACATCAAAACACAAACACACATACATCATATAATATTACAACAACCAACGTGACATGGCTTCCCTTAACCTCACTACTCTTTTCCTGCTTTCTCTGGTGCTGCTGCTTCCTGCGGCGTCACTGGGCCAAGTCCTCGGCGTTAATATCGATGTTGATTTGTCTGTCGGGGATATAGGCGTGAGGGCCGCCGCAAAGCCAGCCTTAAAGCCAGACGCAAACGCAAACGTGAGCGTGATGTGTGGGAACACGATCATCGCAAACGGAACCACGAACGCTCAGGGAAGATCTAGTTTGACAGTCCAAGTGCAGCCTGGTATCATTGCACTTTTACAAGGGGGTCAGTGTGCCGTGGCCGCACAACTTCGTCTCAGCTGAGCATCATCCTTCGTCTCATATATGCCTGCCGCCTTCTATATAATAACCATATTTATGAATAAAAGGAAATGCCCTTCAATACTACGCCATATCTAGTGTTGTATGCTGTGGCACTTCTATTATCCTGTATCCCTAATTATAAGCAATAAGTGGGTTTCATGTATGCATGCGTCTGCATGCCTATGCCCCCACCTTTTATATATGTGTTACAATAATAAGATATCATTATATATACATGTTTAGCATTGTTGCTACATACTCATCACTACTTTGCAGTTCTGCAGAGGGACGACCCACTGGCTGGCCGCCGTGAATAAAAAATTTCGCGAATTAAAGTAAAGTTAAACAGGTTTGTAACTTATGAGACGATTCTGTTGCGGCTTATAGATCAATGACTTGAAGACAGATAGAGGATCCATGCACTTGAAAAATAAAAAAGTTGCTATATATATGATGCTTAATTCCTCTGAAGATTTAGTCTTCTGATTAATGGAAATTTTCTCCACGTCACTGTTGCTACCTTCAATTGAACGGCGCCAAACAACGTTACTGTTAACAAATTTCACGACGCAGCTAATAACTCAAAAGTCTAGGGGATCGTAATTAAGGGCATGTTTGTTTTTGTTCTTTGTTTTCTTAATCTCAAAACAATTTTATAAAATTGTTTTTAAGAACAAGTTTTGAAAACAAAAAAACAAAAAAATTGGTTTGGAAAATAATTTTTAAAAAAATCACATTCAAAAAAAAAAATTTACACTTTGACAAGTAGTAGTTATCACCAGTAGTGATAAGTAGTAGGTAATAGAGAAGAAGAGAAGAAGATTTCTACAATTCTTCAAAACAAAAAAACATATAAAAGTTGTTTTGGTTTTTCAGTTTTTAAAACCATATTATTATTATTATTATTATTATTATTTTAAAACATCAACTAAAAACAAATTGCTAAACAGGTTTTTTGTTTTTCTGTTTTTAAAAACAAAAAATTGTTTTCAAAACAAGAAACAAAACAAGCCCTAAATGTCTCGTTTGATCATGATACTGAGAAATTTCGATCCAAAGAAAAATCCCATTTATTTGTATGTGTACTTGAAATAGTTAGTAGTAGAGTACTGCTATTTTAATTTTCCACGCCGCAATTCAAAACAGAGTTATACATATGCAAGTGTCCATCGATTTCGGCGGGATATCCATGTTTGCAAGTTGTAGATTTTTGGCCATTGGCTTGATTACTTGAAAATTAAAATCCAATAGAAGTAGATAATTAATATACAGCGTTAAGTTATAATGGGATAGTTGTAACTTGTAACACTCCCCTCAAGCTAACTAGTCAAGGGTGGGCGTTTGCTCTAGGCTATATATTGACAATGAAGCCCGAAGCTATTAATATATGGATATTCCTTTTTTTCAATTTTAATGTAAATAAAAATGAGAAAAACATCACGGAAAAGAAAAAAATAGATATTTTTAGATGATGAAAAAAAAAAATCTTGAATTAGAGTTAGAGACTCAAAATAAAGGATATTCAGATAAACTTTATCCATTTACGTTTATCAAGAAATTAAAAGATATAATAAATGAATCAAAAAGAAAAGAAAATATATAGAAATAAAATTGAAAAAACTCATTAAATATTTAAACAAAAGTAAATATTATCTTATAAAAAAATTAAGTCCTTTTAACAAAGTCTAACTTATATTTTAAACTAGGGGGAGCAAATCATACTCCTTCGAAGTTAGTTACAGAATTTATTTTGATTCTAATTTATTTTGTCTCATAAATTTATACATTTCTAAATAATTTTATTGATTACACATATTAAAAGGTATTTTTATTAATGAGGATAATTTCTAATACAAATAATTAAATAAATTAATTTTTAAAAAATAATACATTTTATTAAATAAATAATAATTAACTTAATTAATTTTTTTTGTTACCATTTATCCTTAGGATTAGTAAGTAAATACTAGTGCTTGGTTAATGTTGGGCAGATTATTTAAGTAATTTAATCCAGAGGTAGCTTCCAAATTAATCAAGGGGTTGCTGCAGATGGTTAAGTACGAGACATCAAAACAAAATACATCATCCAGTATTCTTCCATATATCTACGGCTTTCCTTAAATGTTGTGGTCTTACTTCCACGGAATACTGCTGGTTCCGGCGACTTCAGTGGCCGGACAAGAATTATCAGCTCCGATGTCCCCCCGTATGTCGAAGCGGGGGTGCTATAGCGCGGACGGAAACTCCGCGGCCGGTGACCCAAATATTGTCGGAGCAGCAAATGCGAACGCGAGTCTTAGGTGCGGCAACTTCAAAATCGCAAGTGGGCCGTGCTGATGTTCAGGGATGGATAAACATTAACCACAATGTTAGCTTTAACGTTAATCCTGCCAAGGTTCTTCGAGCGTTGCTAGGTGGAGATTCCCGGTCGAAAGTATCTCTTCTGACCCCCACTTGCCCCGTTTTGAATCACACCGGATCTCTTGTGGCCAAAGTTCAAGTTGAAAACCCTCCCGCTCGTGATCTTTGCCTTGGCCTTGGTGTTGGTGTTGTTGACCTTAATGCCGGCGGTTTTTTTTTTTTTGTGAATTCAAGAGGCAAGAGAACTTGACTTACAGCAAAGGACTAAAACCCAAAAACAGAAAAAACAAAACACAAGCAGAAAAAACGCTAAAAACAAAACTAAAGATGGTCTAATGCCGGCGGTTTTGACCTTTCGGCTACTGCATAAATTAATTAATAATATTTGCTCTGTATTATATGTCGAAGTGTCTATATTAAGAATAAATTAAAAATAATTACCCTTAATTACTCATATACTATATGACTATAGAATAAGTGGCTTGCGAAATACTCCTCTGGTTCTATTTATATGATAGAAAGAGAAATTCTTTTGGGTCCTATTTATAAGTCATTTCATTAAATTTTTACTATGAATATACCATATTGTCCTTCATTTATTATAGTGTAGATAATTATTTTTTTTGAAAGGAGTATATATTAAATAGGGGTAAAGTCGGAAAGTGACTATACTTTAATGAAAAGTTACAGTTTAAAATTTTTCTTGATTTGTGTAAAACAGTTGGAAATGCCTTATAAATAGTGTCAAAGGAGTAAATATATGTATCCTAGCTCCTTTCTTTCTGTTACTAGATGCATTGTTTTTTTTTTTTTGGGGACATCCATGATGTTGGCACCTAGGAAATGAAAAGATTTTGAGACGTCAAAATTCAAAATTTTCAGAAATAATGGATTTTTAATCGCAGCTTCGAGTGCTTAACAGAAAAGAGGTACATGTCTTCGCCTGTGTTTTCAAATGCCAAGAACAGAGACAAACAGAGTATCTCAGTCTCTATTTTATTTGGAGGTAGCACCCATTTGGCGTAACCTTGATCTAGCACTATAAGGCCCGTTTGGAAAAGCTTATAAGTAGTTTATAAACTGCTTTTTAATAGTAATTTATGGAACATGAGAAAAGTATGTGAGATGAGTTTTGTTTCGATTTACGTGAAACGTGTTTATAGGATATTTCTACCGCTCTGCCAAACGGGACCTATAACTACACTGAATCAGCTTCTTCAACCCCGACATCGTGTGTGCACATGGAATGGAGGATTTCCAGTCAGAAGACAACAAATTTATAGAAGAGAGAGAGAGAGAGTGAGAAAGGGCTTTTATCCTAACTACTCCTAATACATGCATTTTTTAATTTAATGAAAATATAATAGATATAGAATTACTTCATAAAATCTTTTGGTAGCCCCGGTTGCCTTCCATGCGTGCACGTAGGTAGCAGATAACATAATATTTGCACTCAAAGGTTTAAAGAATAAACACATGCATGAGAAAACATTTAGTTTAAATTGGGAAAAAAAACTTGTGAAATACAAAACCACTTACTTCTGAAGGAGGTAGAGGTGCAAGATAAATCAAATAGCCTTTTGCTTTGTGTGGCCTGCTTTATGCATTGTTCCCTATTGGCCTACTGCATGAATTAGTATGAACGTGACGTTTGTGTTTGGGTTGGTGGCCGGCTAGACAGAGTCCCTTGAACATCGACCATGAGATTAATATCAAGGTCTTGGTCCGTGGCGCTGTAGGAACCAAGAGAACAATATTGAAGTTAAGCCAAGCCATGTGGTTACGCTGTAATATGCCCTCACTGAGATTAACTGGATGTGTACTGTATTTTGATGGTGTAGATAGATAGGGCAACTGGCAAAAAAGAGGGCTTTTGAACATCAAAACACAAACACACATCCAATATATTACAACAACGTAACATGGCTTATACCTTAATTAATACTCTTCGCCTGCGTGCTTTGCTGCTCCCCACAGCGTCACTGGGCCAAGACATTGCGATTAATTTCGGGATCGATGTTGGAGGGGATGTGTCTAGCACGGTGACCGGCAACACCGCGGCGGAGGCCAGCTTCAACGCGGCCGCAAACCCAAACGTGTGAGCGGGGTGTGTAGAGACACGAAGATCGTCGATGGAAGAGCGAAAGCTGATGGATGGATGTTATAAGGTAGCTAGTATTATTGTGGCGGTTCTGTTTTAATGCCGCCACCTATTTCAATGTTCCCATAGGTTTGTGGATTAAAAGTGATGCTAATATATATGTGTGTGTGTGTGTGTGTGTGAGTGTGTGCGCTATTTTTGGCATGCCGCATGAACTTTTTTCAACCTTCCTAATTGGGAGGTGGACCGACCAAAGCAAGTTACATCAAGAGGGAGAATAAAAGAAGCATGTTAATTAGTAGATGGACATTTTCTCAATGTTAGTCTTTCTACTTTCCATTGCGCCGAAAAACATTAATGAGCTGCTCCTCTCCTCCGGTACTTGGATCTACATTGGTGAGCTGCTCCTCCCCTTGGCTACGTAGTTGTATCTAATTTGAGATTTGATGTTAATGCTATTTATTTGTGAGACTTAATTTACATATTTATCAATTTTGTTTTGGATGAATTCTATTGATATTTCCTTAACAACAATCAAGTAAGGGAAGAAAGAAGATAATTAAGAAAGATGATTAGGATCTTTTAAAAAAAAATCATATTAACTAATTCAACTAAGATGTTTAATTTACTTAAATTAATTAATTAGCTTTTATATTTGGTATGAGAGGAGCATTAATTAACAAGCTTCACACGCCACTAACTCAAAGCCTACGGTGCAGGAAATGTCTCCTTTGAATAATGATATCGAACTCTTTGAAATTTCAGATTCAAAAGAATAATCCCTTTCATTTATGTACTCGAAATACTCCTTTGGCTATTACATTTACTTGAAATGGATGCGCGAAAATAATATTCCCAGATTTCAAAATCCAATAAGAGTATATATAATTTATATATAGGGATAAATAAATTAAGGGATCGTCGTAATCCCCCCACAAGCTGATTAATCAAGTGCCGTTGCTTGAGCTATGAGCTATATATTGAAAACGGAGCTTGAAGCTATTAATATAGATAAATTATACTACCTCTGGTTCTAATTATAAGAGCCAATTGACTAATTTGAGGAGATTAAAGAAGTAAGTTGAGTTAGTTATTTGTTCTAAATAGGCGTTGTCTTTCCTAAAATATCCTTGCTAATCATGTATATTGACTAGAATTATCATTGTTAGAAGAGCTATTTTGAAAAAAAAAATATAAATATGAGAGACAAAGTGGATTGAGGTCTTATATTTAGGACCAAAATAAAAGTCAAACATGATCTTATATTTAGAATCAGAGGTAGTACAAATACTTCTCCCGTCCTAATATACCTATTTTTTAATGTAAATTAGACTATAAAATGGGTTTTATATTTAATATTGAACGAATACTATTGTTATATATATATATATATATATATATATATATATAAAATCTTGTACCTGCACTGTAATTCTGCCTCTGTTTCCTATTGCTAAAGCCAGAGGCAAACAGAGTATCTTCTGCCTCAATTTTATTTGGCGTCACTAGCTTTAGCTAGAAGTGTAGTTACTTCAATTCCTGATTTGCCCATATCGCTGCTGATCACAATACTCCCTCGCATACATCAAATGGCTGGAAACAGTTTGTACAAGATCTTGATGACGTTCGAACATGTCAGAGGCATAGGCAAGAACAAAAGAACACCTTTTTGAACCGGCATAACCTTGATCTACCACTATTATAACTACACTGAAGCGGCTTCTTCAGCCTCGAAATCGTCGTCTTAATATCAGAAAGCGACGATCGCGTCCGGAATGGAGGATCTCCATTCCACTTAGAAGACAACAAGCTCATACAAGCATGTAAAGGATGAGGTCACTGTTTCTTCCTTGAGATCGGTAATCATAGAAGAGAGAGCGAGTGAGAAAGGGAGTGTATCCTAACTCATAATACGTGCATTTTTTTTTTCATATTTTATCATTATATTTTGTAACCTAATGAAAATATAATATAATAAAATTACATATCTGTTGCCCAGTTAAGGAAACCGTTTATCTTCTCATTAGTTCCTTCTTCATCTTCTAAGCAGTATTTTCCAAATAATAATACGCCCTATGGGAATCTAGTTTGGTGGTGGGCACTAATGTGATGAGCACATAAAGATTCCACATTGCCTAACATTATCACAATGGCTTAAAAGCTAAAATAAATTAAAAATCTGGAGTTTATGGTTGTCACAGGACTCGTAATCTCACACCAAAATCGTCTATAAATTCACACGGCAGCTTGAGGGTTTGGATACTCACATAGTGCCTGAGATTTGCGATCCTTCTCTGATCTGAGTCAGAGTTGTTGAATTTAGGGTTTTTAGTAGTAATCGAGAGAGAAGAGAGATGGCGATGGATCTGAGCCCACAATTGGCGAAACAAGTATACGGAGGTAATGGAGGGTCGTACTATGAGTGGTGCCCCTCTGAGCTTGGCATGTTAAGGCATGGCAACATCGGTGCGGCCAAACTCGCCGTCGAGAAGGACGGCTTTGCACTTCCGAGCTACTCCGACTCCTCTAAGGTTGCCTACGTTCTTCAAGGTATCTATTCCATCGTCTTTGATGATATATTATTATGTCTGTAAAGCGTCTTTTTCACTGGAGTGATCACGCATGATATTCATATTTGTTTTTATTATCTTCAATAGTTGCTATATGGTATGGGTCTGGTTTTTCTCCTCAAATCTTTGATTCTTGAAAAATTTGACACTGGGATTAAGTAGCTGAGTTCACACTTTCACAGTGGCGCTAATCAGTCCTTTTGATTTATAAATTTTAATATAATAAATTTCTTTTCTTCTTGTTTTTTTTACGGAATATATTTTGAATATATTAACATAAAAAAGATTACAAGAATAAAAATAAAGTAATATTACATCTGGCACTGAAACTCAATTTGGAGCTATTGAGAATAACGGCAGGTAAAACTTAAAATCGTTCGTTGATGATTATGGAGGAGCAATATTAAAAGATAAAGTAAGACAGAAAAACATACAAAATAATAGTAAAAATATGTCCTGAATATTTATATTGGGTATTGTAGTTATAACTCAATATTATATTGTGAAATTGCGTCTCCCAGGAAACGGGGTTGCCGGAATTGTGCTTCCTGAATCAGAAGAGAAGGTTGTTGCCATTAAGAAGGGCGATGCCATAGCACTCCCTTTTGGTGTTGTGACATGGTGGCACAACAAAAACGACGCCGAATTGGTTATTCTTTTCCTGGGCGAGACTTCGAAAGCTCACAAGGCCGGTCAATTCACCAACTTCTTCTTCACGGGTTCTGATGGAATCTTCAGTGGTTTTTCCACTGAGTTTGTGGGCCGAGCTTGGGACTTGGACGAAAAGGACGTCAAGTCTATTGTTGGAAACCAATCAGGCAAAGGCATTGTGAAGCTTGATGGCAACATTAAGCTTCCCGAGCCAAAGCAGGATCATCGTAATGGTATGGTACTGAACTGTCTAGAGGCTCCATTGGACGTTGACATTAAAGGAGGTGGAAGGGTTGTGGTTTTGAACACGAAGAATCTTCCATTGGTTGGTGAGGTTGGGCTTGGTGCTGATCTGGTTAGGTTGGATGGAAGTGCCATGTGCTCTCCTGGGTTTTCTTGTGACTCTGCCTTACAGGTCACTTATATTGTCAGAGGAAGTGGTAGGGTTCAGGTTGTTGGTCCCAATGGTGAGAGAGTGTTGGAGACAACCATAAAAGAAGGTTTTCTGTTAATCGTACCCAGGTTCTATGTGGTCTCAAAGATAGCTGATCTTGATGGAATGGAATGGTTCTCTATCATCACCACCCCCAAGCAAGTCTCTCTCTCTCTCTTCCTTCTTGTGATATGCATAATTGCTGTTCTCATGTTTGAATGAAGAAGTTCTGCCTAATGTCATAGAAGCTTCATTGTTTCGCATCCAGGGAACATATTTATGCTTCTATTTCAAATTCTGAATGATTTTATGTTTGATGCAATTTATAACAGTGCTGATTTTTCTGATTATGACTCAATTGTTTGGCAGTCCTATTTTTACCCATTTGGCTGGAAGTTCTTCGGTGTGGAAAGCCCTGTCTCCTGCGGTTTTACAAGCTGCTTTTAATGTGGGCTCAGGACTTGAACAGCTCTTCCGTTCGAAGAGGACTAATGACGCCATCTTCTTTCCCCCACCAAAGTAGATAAATGACATGACTATAACCTTCAAGACAAGAGGAAGTCTTTGTATTCTCTTTTTGACAGCATTATTTAGATTTTGCGCTTGACTTGAGTTTTGTCTTTTATGTTTTGAAGTTAAAGGAGGTGTTTGAACCATATACATTACTGGTTTTAACATATCCCAAGGCCTCGATGTACTTCTCCCGCGAAGGTACTCCATGCTCCATCCCCACAAAAACGCCCCATGCCCTTTATCAAGTACCGAATCCTTCATGGAAGACAATTTTATTTTATCAATTTCCTAAATCAACTTCATAGATATTGCAAATATACTGATTTATTTGTAAACCATCCATTACGAAGTAGAGCATTATGTTTATTCTTATGCTTTTATTTTTATAAAATTCGTTATCATATGAAAAAATACAATAACTAGTTATCCCTTTTTTTCTTGGGTGACATTTGGCAACGAACTAGTTATCCTTTTTTTCAAACGAAAAAAACGGGGAGCACAATTGACATCAATGTATTCAGACATTGATATGCTTTTGCATTATATTTATAGCATTATTGTATTACGTGACATAACTATATCTAAAAATCCAGTCAAAATATGAAAATCTTTCTTTAGATGTTTAAAACATTTTCAACTGCACATGAAAAAACGGTTATAGGTAACAACAGAGAGGAGGAAAGAGACGCGTAAAGATATTTAACAAGGATAAATTCGCAACTTGAATGTCCAAAATAGTCATAAAAGGTAAAGGGATTTTTTTTTTTGGGGGGGGGGGGGTCAAAGCAATGGAATGCAATGCGTGCAGACCTACAAAGGTGGGCAATGAGATTCACTTGAGACAGCAAAAGAATCATCATCTCCAGTCCGATCCCACCTGCCTGATAGACAGCCCTATAATCCAAGAAAGATGATAGACACATAACACTGCACAGCTAGCAATATCTAGCAGCATAATACTGGAAACTAGACGGCAAACCATTTTTAAAACGAAGTATCGGTATGACAATTTTTTATGGGTTCAAGATGATGAATGATACCCAAATGTCGCTACTTTTTGCCGAGAAAAAGTTGGACGGTGATATTTGCTGAAAGTTTCAAGTTTGTACAAATTAAATGGAAGTAAATCACATCATGTTACAGTAGGATGAGTAGCCAGGGAGATGAAACTATCCGAAGATGAAGCCTGATTAATGTTCCAAATGCTCGATTACAGAACATGACATACAGACCCAAACATAAAAAAATATTGTTCACTTGCCTAATCTGCATCCATTTCTTCAAGAGCTGCCTTGGCTGCCGCCTTCGCTTCTTCCAAAAGATCATCTGGGACCTGCGTATCAATATAATGACATTAATCCTGGGAACATGGTATCCTAATACACTTCCAACATTGGCTAATAGATTTAATTCCATGCCCAAAATCGGAGCCTCTGCACCTGAGTGCATGTGTCCCTAATATCTCAATCCAGGAGAAACAAAAAATATTAACAGCTATATCATTTAACAATCAACTCGTTTGCCAGCAGATGATAAAGAAAATGAAACAAAGATGCTGCAGATATATTATTTATGGATGCGTTTGTTTTATGTGTTGCATGATCACGCCCACACCCTTGTACAAAAGCAGGGTATTTACCTTCACATGTTGGCGGTTTGATTCATCACATACCCAGCTCATTTCAAGTTCAAAGTCTTTATCCTTGGCCTCATCATGAACTCCGTAAATACTGCTTGCCACCAAAAACAAACAATTTTGTAAATAATAATTTTAGTGCATAGGGTGTCATGGTTAGATTAAATCCTCCCCCCTTCCCCTGGCAAGAACGAAAGAACCCAATATGTCAGCTTTAAACCCCTACCGACCCCGCAAAAAAGATCATCATCATCATCATCATCATCATGCA